>NW_027289216.1:0-1646 GCF_016086655.4 Lepeophtheirus salmonis | reverse complement strand
GTAAGAATGGAAGTAATGATTTTTATATTAATGATGATTTTTATTGGTTCCAGTTTCTCTGACTCACTCAAAGCATCAGGAAACTCTGGAAAATTGACTTGACATTCATAATGTTGCCAGCAAACGTCACGTTTGTGGTTCCCTCAAAGAGTTTTTGTTACAGAATTACTTATATTTGTTTTTAGATACTACCGCGAAAGTAAGTCTTGTAAATCTGGAGGGACGAATGGCGTAATTAGTATCATTTTCCTTATGTCACATTTTAATTAACTATGCTTGAGACTATGTCCACGTGCTGTTTCTGAATCTGAACTCTGAGTTGTCTCTTCTGCAATTGAAACATCTACTATGTAAGTCTGGCATTAGTCTAGGAACTGTCTTTTTATTGCTATTGACCTTTTAACCTTCCCTGTTGGCTTATAAGGCTTTAATATTTATGGATACACAGTCATTCAATGTATCTTGGAAAATGTCGCCGGAGTGCCATTCAGTGTCTACATTTACAAGTAATATCCAATGAGTTTTAATACTATCTGAAGGAGCACAAGCTCCAAACACGTACATACATAGAACATAAATAAACATTACACAATTAATTTAATCAAGTAGTGTATAATTATACATAATGTAATTAGGTAGATTATGCAATTTCTATTAATATCCTAGGAAAATAAACAATTTCAAAATTTGAATTTGAAAATTTGTTTTTGTTTAAAATGAAAAACAACACTATAGCTTTGCCAAGTAAGACTTATTTTCCTAGATTTTACATAATATTTATCCAAGAAGGAAGGATCATGTTTTTATAAATTTGCCTCTAATTCTCGAGAATAGTTTACTCTATGAGGAAAAGTTATGCATAAAGTTATCTGGAGTAAGTACTATAATGCATATACATATTGATTAAAATCATATATTCTTTGTACATTTGAAAAAATAACCGGAAAGTCAACATGGTTATCCTCACAATTTTTATAATTTTTTGGAAGAGAGTAGTGACATTGTTAAGGTAGGGCATTTTAGGGGTTTAAATTATAATATCCCGTTATTTTTAAGAATGAAAAGCCCTTTTTCATTAATATTAAGGAAAATCATGAACTATTGCTATGTATTTGGATGTCTAAATGGGACCTACAATTAAAATATCTCTCTCTAATGCCTAGTTTGATTATATATCTGACGCTATTATGTATATGTATGTCTCATTATTAATTTGGAAACAAAAACACATAAAGAAACGATAAGAAATTGTAAGGAGTTGAAGTCATACTCCATGAATAAGAGTATTAACATTGAATTATCTCCCATTCCAATTATCTTGAATAAGTATTAACGTCTTACAATCTACCCCAAGATAGCTTCTTCTTGAGATTCTGAATGAGGTAAGTATCGATAGATCTCTACGATTTCTTTCATTTCTCATTTTCTGTTCTTTCATGAATAGACAATGCTTTTGAATGCCCCTCTCGTACTCCATATTGCAGTTGCTGGATTGTACCTGGCAATATGCAAATATAGTCTCATAAATATACATATATCAAGGTTGAGTCTATGATCTATCTAATTATATCTATAATTACTCACTGCAGTATTTATTGTCAGCAAATATTATTTCAGCCCGAGATGCTTACATTTTCATTGACAGA
>NW_027289215.1:0-679 GCF_016086655.4 Lepeophtheirus salmonis | reverse complement strand
ATAAAAACAGTAACCTAATGCACTTTATATAGTGCTCCCCAATGTCTATCATCAATATATATTTATTAAAATAATAATAATGTATTAATGAAATATTGTAGGCGTGTGCATATAGGATTGAGCGTGTATACGGTTGGCATTGTGTGTAGAAAAAGTAATGATAATTCCTAAAAATACATATTTGAATAGGTGTTGGTTATTAAATCTTAAGGTTCTGATTATTTTTGAATAGCATTAATTCTAAGGTTTTGATTGACGTACATGTTGTTGACAAAATTTCTGTATAAAGCACAATTGAGGCAAGATGAGTCATCATAAGCAATTTATTATGCTCCGGGAGGACCCTCTTCGACATCATGAACAACTTCAATGTCAACAATTTTTTCGGGTCAGAAATCGTATGACTGATAGGGAAAACCTAAAGAGCAAACCCAAGAGTGGAAACCCCAGCAAAGTGACCCCCAAAAACATCATGGAGTACTTTAAGTTCAACCCAACCATAAAAATGTCACAGTACGAAAAGAAGAAGAAGGTGCGTCGTCTATTTTGGGTAAAGCCATCCAAATGGCTTGAAGAACGTCGCTTTGAAGAATTGAGAGGCCACTCCTATCCAATCGTCAAAAAAGAACTTCCTCTTTAGCAATGTCAACAACTATTGAATGATCTGAAGCACAAGATA
>NW_027289214.1:0-1477 GCF_016086655.4 Lepeophtheirus salmonis | reverse complement strand
CAGGAAGAGTTACATCCTATTATGATCTAAAAGCTATTATTTTCCCAAGTGATTAGAATAAGGAAGTAGTATAAAACAAGTATAGATACAGGGTACTATAAAATTGCAGTATATCCTCTCTTATTCTCCGTGTCTCTTAAACTGGATATTATGGAGCAGTGAAGCGATGTTTAGCATATTTTTTATGAACATTCTCAAGAATTGGCGTAATTATTCAAATAATCTTTGTATGGGTAGATTCGACATTAAGCATTATGGAAAGTATTTAGACCAAATACACAATTTCCAAGGTGAACTTTTAAAATCATCAAGACCTTTTTAAGTAAATAACAATGTTTACTATTTTCTGAAACTAAACTGATTCTTTAATATTCAATTTCAATATAAAAGACACTTTTGATTTCTATTTATAAAGGTGTTTTTTTTTGGATATTGAATTTGAAGGAAAAGGAATATCTTATATATATATTTATTTGATGAGTCTGAGATATAATATTTTATTCAATGTTTTTAGACTTTGCAAACTTTTTTAAAACTAGATTTAGTAAACTATTAAAAAAGGCTGAAATTTTGTGGTGTCTCTCTAATATCATAAGTGGTTTTCTATGTCTTGAAATTAAATGTCATAATTAAAGGTAAGAAATTTAAGATAACTTGCGAAATTCTTCAACTATTTACGATTAATTTTGTTTCCAGATATATCTTGTAATAAATATGGTGATTTTGCACCGTTGATGAAGTTTCTATTGATTTTTTTCAAAAACTTATTCAAAGCTAACACCAGAACAAATCTTCCAAATTATTTCCAAATCTTATTATAATCAATAAACAATTGAATGTGCAAATGATTTAGTAGAAATTGTTGTTATGATATATACTAAATTCAATGTTATATCTTCTATTAAGAGTGAATCTCACAAAAACAGTGTTAGAATTAAAGGCAATTTGTAGATACATTTTTTTGTCTTTTAAAAGAATGATCACAAAACAAGCTTCAATTCTACTTCTCCTGTAGTTGTACACGTAAAAACATGGTCTCATAATTCACAAACTATTTCTGTAAAATTACTAAAAAATTGATTTTTGTCAATTGAATTGCCCCTTTCGATTCCTGAAGAGTATGCTCAAATGAAAGAAACTTATCAAGTGAAAGAATGAAATATCTGATGAAGAACTCCCATCCTTTGCTCTCTAGTAATGAAAAGAAACAACTATTTTATTAAATAGTTGAGACAGAATTAGTAATTATTAATTTTCCTCAACAGAACAATTTCTTGCTTACATTTGCTTTTTCTTCTTAATTTTTCACTTTATCCAACAATTCTTAAAGATCTTTCCCTTACATTTTTTTGGGAGAAGATAATACTTCAAAATCTTTGGATAATTTATGACAGGATATACACAACATTATATTGTTTAATTAAAATAGTTTGTAGCCCACTACTTTTCCATTATAAGACTCAGACTGCTAATTTGA
>NW_027289213.1:0-3758 GCF_016086655.4 Lepeophtheirus salmonis | reverse complement strand
GACAAGAGACGTTGGAAATATGTAGAGATTTTAAACTATCAGACGCCGTAAGATTTAAGTACGATGTGGTGAGGGGAAAGTTCCAGGAATATTTTTATTCAAAAAAAAAAAGAAATGTAATATTTGATTCCTATTTGTACTGGTCTGTAGGGAAAGGAGAAACAGAAAGTTGGGTAGATTTCTATTCACGGATTAGGCGAATGTCTGGCAATTGTGAATTTGAGTCTCAGTAGGAGAGAAACTTGAGAGGCAAATTTTTGTTCTCTATACCGGACTCGCAAGAAGATTGAGCCTTTATAAGAAAACAAAACAACGATTAAAGTTAATGAGATGGGTGTCCCAAGAGATGGACAGTCTAAAAATAGATAAGACAAAAAGTGACGGAGAGAAAAGAGAGCTATGTAGATGGTGTGGTGCTAAGGAACAACACAAATAAACTGAATGCCTAGGGCAAAAATACAAGGCGAAGTGTCAAAAGTGTGAAAAATATAAATAAAGTATATAAAGACTAAATATAAAGCCGCTACAAGTAAAAACAATAAAAAAGTTGGGATTAGCATGAGGTCCAAGTGGGGATCTAATAGAAATGGATGGCGGATCGCGGATTGAGTTTGAATGTTGAGAAAGAAAACTAAAGGGAAGAGTAATTTTTGGAAATGTAAAGAGACCACTACTGTGATATAGCGAAAGTATGGTTATAAAATTAAATTAAATCTTTTGATAATTTGGTATTTCCAAGTAATATGGGGAATATAAAATAAACTAAGGAAAGAAGCAATCCCATGGGCCAAAGTGGTAGGAAGGAAAATCCAAATACCTGTGCATGATTTTGTTAAAGAAAAAAGAAAAAAATTTGAAAATTATGTTATTGTCTCAACAGATTGGTATTCAACTATTGTACTTGTAAAGGAGGCTGTAGGGAATACAATTATCTGTAGACGATCAAAACCTGAATAAATATACTCGGATTCCTAGTTATCTAATAGGTTTGTGTCACAGCACAATAGCTCAAATAAAAAAAAGGTTGTTTTTCAAAGTTGTATGCAGTTATGAGATTTCATCATATTTGTTTAGAGAAAGAGAGAAGTCTCATCATTACATTTATCGCCCCCATAAGAAGATATAATTCAATCGTCTCCTGTTTGGAATATCGAGTGGACCAGAAGTTTTAGGTAAAACTGTGCCAGTTATTACATCTAGTTAAAGGCATGCATGAACATATTGATGACATTTTGATTACTGAGATTGATAAGGATTCCCACGATACCAGGGCAAAGAAAGTACAAGATATTCTAAAGAGAAATAGGGTCCAGCTGAATGAGGATAAGTGTATCCGAGGAGTTACTGCAGTAAAATTTTTGGGCTACGTGTTATCAGCAGATAAAATCAAGGTTGATCCTGGAAGAATAAGAGCAATTCAAGAGACAATAGTACCAATAACAGTGGGAGAGTTGAGGTCATATATGGGTATGGTAAATCAAATTGCAAAATTTATTTTGTAATAGAACAAACTTGACGACACCACTTCGCCCTTTATTAAATTGTTTTTTATGATTGGGACAAGCCGCATGAAGAATGCTTCAAGAAAATTCAAAGTGAACTTTCGAAAATAGACTTGTTTGAAGATACGAAAGAAAGTAAGAGCAATGTATGAATACAGAAGAAAGGAGAAGAATGCATCTCATTTCGTATGCAAGACGGACTCTGATGGAAGCTGAGAAGAGTTATGCTCCTATAGAAAGGAAGCTCTGGCAGTGGTTCGGGCTTGCGAATATTTTGCTAAATTTATTTGGGGGAAGATATTTCAAATGGACACGGACCATAAGCCATTAGAGTGTCTTTGGGAAGAAGACCTTTACTTGAATTGCCTCTAAGGATAGTCATCTGTCGTCAGACAAAAGGATTGGAGCTGATATTAATTATATTACTATGGGAATAATCGATGGCATACCAGCATTTGATAAGCGTTTAGTTGAAATAGCAAGGTTGACCGTAGAATATCTGGTGCTGCGGAAAGTTTTAGAATATGTAAAATAGGGTGGCCTGAAAATAAAAACCAAATTCAAGAGGAAACTAGATCATTTTATAATTATCTAGATAACATTTTTTGTTGGGGTAATTTAGTTGTTTACAGAGAGAGAATAGTAATACCTTTTGAATTACCGTGTGATATACTACATCTGTTGCATGAAGGGATACTTGTGAAATGAGGATTGAGGTTTTGGAGACGCTTAATAACTTATTCTAATACATCTTGAACATTGTTTTCAGTTGAATTTTCTGAAACAAAATCGAAAGTAGACAAGGAATTCAAATAATCTGGTATGTGCATTGAAATAGCAAACTCATTGACATGGTTATTGTAAATGATATTATTCAATAGTTGGAATGAAAGTTCTTTGTTCCTGTGCCTGAATAATTTAATTATTTATGATCATTAATGCAGTCGTAATTCAACTTGTTACAAAATCCAATACAAAATCCATGTCAACCCGAAAATTTAAAATCATGAAATATGAATGACTGACCAATGAAGTCAAAGCACTCATAAAACCCATCGTGTAAGCAAGCTCTGTTCAGCTCTAAATTTAGTTTTGATATCGAAGAAATTGTGTCAGCCATTTAGAATTCATGAATTTTATTCATAATATTTTCTTTTTCTTTTAAGATCGTAGTGGGAGAGAGAGATGTTTTGTTCTTTATTATTTTGGCTGACTTGGAAAAATAGGAGGGCATGTTGTAAACTAAAAGTTTTGGTTTGAAATAAAAAATATTTAAATTTTTTAATATTTTTCTTTATAAAATCTGTTTAAATTAAAATATAATGTCTTTAAATCGGTGTATAAGTTATAAAATACCTAGAATTAGTAGATTTTTATAGTTTTCACTCAAATGCAAATATGGAACAAAATATAAGAAACTCATTTTTTGGCTTTCCTGCACTTAGAAATCCCTTTTTCCTATAGTTCAAAGAAAACTTTTGTTGCATAAAAAAGATAATTTAATTACATTTTACTATTTTTTTATTGTAATGATGATAAGTAAAAAAAAGTATTTTGGAGCCAATTATTTAGAATAGTTTACAATTTGTAAATGAAAGTAACCCAATTTTTGGTTTTAAATAGTCAAAATTAATTAAAAATAAAACAACCCAAAAATTGGAGATTGAAAACAAATGATTCTGTGGTCGGTTTACTTCTTTGACATAACCAAAATTCCTTTTGCTATATTTAAAATTTCATTAAATATCGATATATTGATTGGTTTTCAATATAATTGGAGTCAAAACAGATTTTATTTAAACGTTATCTTAAAGTGTATTGTAAAGCAAGTATGATGATTTTTATGTTAGTCCTCATGTTATCTTACAGTATTTAATCTCTTATATTTAAATATTTAATTTTGTGTTTTATTTAGAAGAAACTATCATTGAGAAAATTTTTGAGTGACATTCCTACAATTATAGACCAATGACTCGCAAATTGTCACAAGTGAAAAATGCTAGTGAGCATATCTTTCTTAAAACTAGTCACTAGTTACCACATTCACTTATAAATAAGAATAATTATTAATTTGAGAAGAAAACATCTTTATGGATTAAAATGAAACTTTTTGATTAAAGTAGCATTTAAAAAACTTAATACTCCTATCCAAAAATAGAATTGGCAGCCACAAAACTATTAATGTACATATATTTATATCACATATGTAAAAGGGTTTGAGTGTTAAAAAGATATGTTATAATTTAAATAAATCAA
>NW_027289212.1:0-664 GCF_016086655.4 Lepeophtheirus salmonis | reverse complement strand
TAAAACAATCGTATTATTATTTTGTAACATTTTAACTATTTTCGTTATAAAACAACTTATATTTAGCTCGTATGGGAAACATTTAATAATTATATTGATTTAATTTATTTGTGTGGGGATACTAAATCTTTGCAAGAGTAATATTTCAGTATAATAATCATCAATTCAGTAACAAATGTGGATATATGCAGAAATAACTTGTAGAATACAATCTTAGAGTCTTAATGAATATGCACCCTTTTTTCTCGATACTTTTGTCTGCGGTACATATTATATTTTGCTCTTATATGCATAAATAGATTTTGTGAATTGTTGGTGCAACGTTATTATGTAATAACAAATTCTAAGTGACCTCTTAACTTCTGTAGACTTCTATTGGTAAACCTTAATATAATTTCAATTTCGAAACTCAGTCTAAATCCCATATCTACACTAAAAAAGATTATTAATAAATGTTTCCTATAAAACAGTTTTTATATTTAATAATTAGCTGTTTTAAAAATATTCATTAATTATATAGATACAGACGTTCAAAATTAATAGGGACTATTTATATAGTATCCTGTTTTTCTTTAATTTATTTTTCTATATTTATATTATGAAAATATATTAATATTTTAAGATCTGAATAAAATACTTTCTGGTATTCTCCATTCATTTTAAA
>NW_027289211.1:0-392 GCF_016086655.4 Lepeophtheirus salmonis | reverse complement strand
CTGCAGTAGTGGAAATGCAGGAAATTTTGGAACAAGAAGTAAAATCAGTCTTCATCAGAGCAAGACAAATAAACATAAATATCAATGAAAAAAATCTAAACATCCTCAAGCTATACAAAGACAAATACAACTGCAATAATATAACTTTTTATGATGAAAGAGAATTGAGAAGTGATGATAAAGGAGTAGAAATAATTGTTTGAAGTTTCTATAAAAATATGCTTGCAGAACATGATGATAATAAAACACAAACGAAAAATATGATAACAGAGCACAACTATCGAAAGATAAGAAAAAGGCATCAGTAGAAAATTTACAATTAAAGAGGTGTACAAATATATATATAAAAATGATAAATCGCCAGGGTCCAATAGAATAACTGCAGAATTCTA
>NW_027289210.1:0-616 GCF_016086655.4 Lepeophtheirus salmonis | reverse complement strand
TGTCAACTTCAGATCATGTTTGTAAAAGACTTTGTAGTAAGTTTCATTCAAATAATATTATATCCTTTATTAATCTTTGAATAAGAATGTAATTAAATATAATATTACATCTCTAGGTTTAATCAATGAAAACTTACACTTTTTTTAATATTAAAACCAGCAATTTCAAACATCCAGTGTGCCTTGTGCACTGCACCAGGAAGTTTGAGGCAAAACTCCTTGTTGCTGAAGGAATCGATATACAACATCTACAGTTCAGAGAATTCCTTGTAATCATCACGCTGATGTTGTGTAGATACTTTTGACAAACTGAAGTGCTTCAATTCTCTATTCTTGTGCCACAGTATTAATTTCATCAATGAACTTAGATAAAATTGTATTAGCTTTTCTTTGATGAGGAAGTACACACTTGCAAAATTTTTAGATATATTTTGAAGAAGCTCGATGTTGATGCAATTGCCACTAAATCTTCAGGATTGTCACTAACAATCTGCAAAGAGTTTTTACAGTTCTGGAGAATCAATAAAAAAACTTTTATTTTGATTAAAATAAGATTTTGAATTAATATAAATTATAGTATGGTTTCTTGTGCATCTTTTGACGTCCTTTTTGTTAA
>NW_027289209.1:0-3562 GCF_016086655.4 Lepeophtheirus salmonis | reverse complement strand
TCTATAACTAAAAACTTTATAACTATAACTTATAGATATTTCAACTGTCGCCAATCTCCTTCTCCTTTAGGAGATATATTTAATAAAGATAAAATATATTACTTATGTTTCAAGACATCATGAACCTGACTGTCTTATACTAATAAAGAACTACCCAAAGATTTATGTTATACATACATACATGAAACTATATGTGGAAGTCATAACTATAACGACAATCGACGAAAACATAAGAATAAAAATCATAATTTATATACATGTGCTGAAAATCCTTGCTAAATAACTACTTATAAGCAATATAAAATGTTAAATTAAATATTAATTTGATTTTGATCTTTTCTGATAGTGTATTTAAGTATAAATGATAACTGATGAATCATTATGTAGCTGCAAATAATATAAAATGTATAAGATTGCTTTAAATCGTTGATTACTCAGAGTTAAGTTACTTTGTTGAGTCAACATAGAATAATTATTTTGTACGTGCTCATTAAAAAGTACTTACAAATCGAAAAGTAATCAAAATCACATTTTAAATTAATCTTTGTAAAAAGTAATCTTTCCTCTTTCTATGTGCCTTTTTCTTTAGTTATGTTAGTCCAGCTAAAAATGTGGGAAGCGATATTTGGTGCTGAGGTAGGCGTCGGCATTTTGTATCAAATAAAAAATAGAAGGGAATACGTCATCAACAGAATCAGTGTATCTCGGCTTTGCCCATACAACGTGTTAAATAAATCCTTCAAGGATGAGACCCATAGCCCTACTCGGACACGATCGTTCCATCACTCAAATCCGTTACAATAGAGAGGGAGATCTTCTTTTTCTTGCGCAAAGATAAGAAACCCAATGTTTGGTACACTGTGAATGGTGAACGGCTCGGAACCTTCAATGGTCATACTGGAGCTCTTTGGTGCCTGGATGTGGACTGACCTCAACCCATTTGATAACAGGTGCTGGAGATAACACAGTTCGTCTTTGGGATGTTGAAACAGGAAGTTCCTTGGGGATAATTGATACCTCCACTTCAGTTCGTACTTGTGGCTTTAGTTTCTCAGGGAATTATGTGGGCCTACACGACAGACAATCACATGAAGTTCCCTTGTACTCTCTCTGTTATTGATGTGAGGCAAGGCTTCAAGGATCAAGATCCCATTATGAAGCATGATATCCCTATGGACGGACCTAAAATCACTGCACTCATCTGGTGCGTCCCTAGTTTTCTCATTTATTTATCTTATTCTGCCCTTCTCCTTCATTTCAGGTTTATGGATAATACCATTATCACAGGGCATGAAAATGGTAACATTGCTCAATGGGATGTGCGCATGAATAAAACTACATGTATCATCTGACCATACTAAAACTATCACAGATATTCAACCTCAGGCGATGGTTAATAATCTTTCTTTTCTTCTCATTTCATTAGTTAATTCATTATTATTCAATTTATAGCATCAATGTTCATATCGTCATCAAAGGATTACACGGCTAAATTATTTGATCTTAGTACACTAAAGTGTATGAAAACTTATAAAACGGAAAGACCTGTTAACAGTGCCAGTCTGTCTCCTAAAATGGATCATGTAAGTTATATTTTTTATTCATATTTTGACTCATTCCTTAATAGAGCGTTTTCTCTACTGTCATGAATTAATTATAATTGATGGAGACGCCATCTTGGGGGGGCTCAAAGTATATATTTTTATTACTTAAAATGGACAAGTTTCTAATAAATCTTGATATAATTTTATCAAATGGCTTTCAGAATAAAAAAGATTTAACACTTCCATTGATTAATACTTTATGCCTATGATTAACAGTAGTATTTGAATAAGTACTATGTACTAAAATTCCTCAAAATGCCTAAATTTATACTATCAGTTTTTTTTTTAATCAATTAGACACGATAAAAGCAGGACAAATTGAGAAAATTAGCTTATTTTTTTCCATTGTTATAGTTAATTTATTGCATACAATATGTTATTAATTAACAATTATAACATACTTTTAAATTAAAGTAGGCATTAGGGAGATAGATTTTTGATAGACAGTAAGGTTTAAATCCTTTTAAATTGTTAGTCTCATTATGTTATAAAATAGTTCCATCATTTTTCTTGATACTTGGTTGTTTAGTACCCCAATATTCCAGACATCAACAATGCTATCGTCACATGAAAACCCTCTAAGCCTGTCACAATTGTGACTTACATATATATCATTCTCTTAAATAATCTTCATTTGTTTCCTTGCAGGTCCTACTTGGTGGTGGTCAAGAAGCTATGGATGTAACCATGACTTCCACTGCATTGGGAAATTACATGCTAGATTCTTCCATGTTGTTTTTGAAGAAGAATTCGACGTGCTCAAGACATTTCGGTCCCATTAATTCGGTACAGTTCCACCCAGATGGTTTAAGCTATGCTTCTGGAGGAGAGGATGGCTACGTTCGTGTGCAATCATTCGACCCCCTCATATTTTGGAAATAACTTTGGTTTTTGAAAATAAATTGATGTTAAATTATAATCTATTATTTGTAATTGAAACTTCTTAGTTTTTCGTATTTTCTTCTGTTTTTCTAAGGTTGAAAAAGATTAGGCAATAAGGATATACAAATATTTAATCCGAAACCATTTGAAGTGATATAACTCAATCTTTAGCTCTTGCTTTCTATCTGGATATACTTAAAATACAATGGAATTTGTATTTTTAGGCTGATTTTCTATTGCATTTTTTTCATTAGATTTTTTACTTCATTAAAAATACATATATAAATTGAAAATCTTAAGTTATTGTCAGTTAACTGCGCCACCTCGTTAAGGATTGGAAGGTATATGTTAGTTAAAAAAACTTTTTAAGTAATATGCCAGATATTTTTATTTGACAAAAGTCAATTGGTACTATTGACAAAATTATTTTTCTCTTAATGCAGCAACGTGGATCTGAATTATAGTCAATTATTTCTCAATTGGACGATGTCACATCATTTGTGATGGCCTGTATAATGTTTCTTTCAACAATTAAATTCAATAAAACATATTAGATTAACTCGTCCCCCCTTTGAAAAGTGCTAAATAAGTTGCATGCAACTGTCAGCTAGATATCTCAACACACATTCTATTAGGACAAGATTTCCACACACATTGGTAAAAATGGAAATGCTACTAAATTAATTTCCTGTGGGGAGTATTATTGTGCAACACAATTATGGAAAATAAATTATGATCAATGATAAAGTTTAGAAATATGAATCTAGCTAAGCTATAATAGCTAGACGAAGAATAATATAAGAAAACGAAACGTAGCTCCTGTTAGCTTGAGGTCGTAGTGTTATCATTTTTCCAACCAAGATGTCGCTTTTTATATTACTACAGATGACGTCACAATGTAGTTTTCCTTATGAGTATTACTTAGACAACTTGTTTATCTCTTCTCAGAATTTACCATAGAGATATAAAGTAGAGAGTGCTTACTTATTAGAATTAAAGCGTTTTAACGCTTTAATTAGAATAACGAGAACAATTTATTGAAACGTTCAGTTGATGAACAATAAAGGAACATATGA
>NW_027289208.1:0-3053 GCF_016086655.4 Lepeophtheirus salmonis | reverse complement strand
ATTCTTGATGCAATGTCTGACGTTTCTAAAAACCTTTCAGAAGGATGCAAATCGGAAGTAGTGTAAAGGGAAGTCGTAGACATCGTCATTCTACTCGACAAAAGCATATAGTTATGTAAGAAAGACCTTTGACTTATGCATACCATACAAAGAGTTTCGGAATACTTTTTTCACCCCAGTGATCGCCACCAGAAGTCTTTGTTTTATTGGACACATGCCATAGTATAAAATTAGTTAGGAATACGTTTGCATCTATCAAAGTTACGGTGGATAAAGATGGTAGAAAGGTCGAATGGAGGTTTCTCGAAGAGTTGGAAAAACTTCAATCATCTGAAGGACTACAGACTGGAAATAAACTTAGGAAAAGGCACATTAACTTCCATAATATGAACATGAAGGTATGAAAACATGATATATTTAAAAAAAAATGATAACCATGTATTTTTTTTAACTTTTTATTAGGTAAACTGGGCTACTCAACTTCTCAGCTCGTCTGTAGTAGATGCGATAAAAATTTCCCATAAAGACCTTCAATTGATAGAATTCAAAAATTCTGAAGGAACCGTCGACTTCATTCGAAGATTTGATCGACTATTTGATTTCACCAACATCCGAAATCCTCTGCCAAAGGATTCCAATCTCCTCTTAGTATTGGGAATGAAGTCTTTTGGAAACCATTTATTGAAATAATGCTATCGCATATTAGCAAATTGAAGGATGAATTTGGCAATGTTTTGGTCAAAACGAAGAAAAGTTGGATTCATGGCATCCATAACTTCAATTAGTGGCATATTCGATTCTCTTGTAAAACAAGATTAAAGCTACTGTGATACAAAACACTATTACCAGCTGTGTCCTACAAATATGCTAGATATTTAAGGAACTTGAATATCATAGTCTGGACAGTTCACCATTAAATAACCATATCCTTAAATTTCAAAAACGTATTATTATGAATCAATGATTCAAAGGTCTTAAATATCATGTGTATATTATATTTGCAATTTCTAAAAATAAATAGTAGCAAAGATTGTTGTAATAAAATGATTCTAGTTGATTGTTGGTTCTGATGCAACATGGTTTCTCAAAGAACACTGACTTTATTGTATAACATTTGTTATCAATGAGAAGGATAAGATCGCCGAGCAAGATGTAAATGAGTGTAGGCGCTGAGCGTTGAGAGTGTAAGAATGGTTTAACTAAAGAAGGATTCTGATTATAGGCATTAACAGACGATATAGTACATAAATGAATTTGGATTAGAAGGGCAATCTTATCCTTATCTTAAGGATTGTACAACTTCAAGAATATCGTTGTGCTTCCAATGTTCTAAGTGAGAGAGAAGTCTCCTATATATCTTCATATACAAATTATGGTATCTAACATGTTCGATGTAGCCCTTTCTTATGTATTCTTTAGACATATCGCCACAATGTTCGTTTACGGTGCTTAATAACAGGTACAGGCTCTGGACTCTACATGCAACAAGAAGACGTAGTCCAAAGCGCTGGCATCGGGTGAATACGTGAGCCACATTTATTTTGCCCAGAAATTGATATTATGGCCAAACCATGTTTAAAATCTGTGGCAGTGTGGGCAGGAGCACCGTATTGTTGCAGGAACACATTATCATCTGGGAAGTAAGCCCGAACCCACAGGAGGAAGTGAGCCTTCAGATTTTATTTCCTGCATCAAAAAGTGCGTGGATCTTCACGCTAGTGTAACGTTCATTGGCCATTTTGTTGATATCTTAAAAAATGATATCAAATTTCTACACAGTGTTATGAAATGTTCAACATGCTAACTTCATTTATGTCCGTTCTAAAAAAATAAACAAAACTTTCAATTTATTAATAACCTAGTGTTCAGATTTCAGCATCGTGTCCTATTAGGATTGACAACACTTTCGGTATGATGGAATAAAAAACCGAAAATCAATATGGTAAGCCTGACAATTTGAAGAATGTTTTTGGAGAAAAGCAGCTTTGCTGTCATTTTCATTAGATGCTGAACAGCTATTAATCATTAATAAAAAAACAATAAACCCCCGACCCCCTGTAACTTACAAGGACATACTCAGGAATTACTCCTAATCGATTTTCAATAATACTCTGACTCCAAAATATACTACTATTATAACTAGTGATTAAAATCGAGTGTAATTTTGTTAAAAAAAACGAAAATCAAATGGTAATTCTGACAATTTGAATAATATTTTGGAGAGAAACAGCTTAGATGTCATAAACTTTAATTAAATCATGAACATTCAGCTGTGACAAGGGATGAGGGGAGAAGGAAATAAACAAGGACATAGGTTAATATTACTCCGATGTCAATCCTCAATTCTACTCTGAATTTGAATATAATTAAATGTAGTAGGAAAATAAATTCACTACTCAGGACTTTACTAATAATGACAAAAGCTGCAAAAGAAAATTAATTATTTAAATGACCAATTCCACAATATCAGGCTATTAAAAAATGCACAAAATTTACATTAGAAAACCGTTTTAAATGTATTTAATTTAATTTTGAACTGTAAGGATTTCATATACTAAAAATCATACAATTAAAAAGATGAGAAAATGAAGTAATAATTTTGGTCGAAAAGTTCAGATTACTCCGTTGCTGTCAAATAAATATAAAATATATTAGCATCAATTAAATCAGAAAAAATGATCCATCATATATCATATTGTTATTCCTTCAATTTTTTTAATCGTTTAACATGCCTACTTAAATTATTTTAGTTTTTAAACTAAATTTAATATAAAAATATATTCTATTGGAAATATCTTAATGTCATCGCCATTCTCAATTCCAGTCGAGAATATTCTTCTAAACAACGTGTATGTTACCATATCGGAATAATACTACTATGAAGATTTTGGATCATAAGAGCGACCGGATGGGCCATTGAAATAAAAAACAGAACACGAACTAATTCAATAATTAATGAAGGTTGAGTGTTTGAAATTAAATTCATATTTCAACTTATTAAAGCATATAAAAATTAAATACAAAAATGAATGAATGATTTAGTTAAAATGTAA
>NW_027289207.1:0-289 GCF_016086655.4 Lepeophtheirus salmonis | reverse complement strand
AATGTATGATGGTCTATTTTTTAAAATGTAGATTATATTTCATTTAAGCCTTCTTTTTTAAACTTGGAACTTCAAATGTATTTCGAAATACTCTACTTTGTCGTGAATTATACGTAGTATATCTTCATTTAACATTTTGCTAAATTTTATAAGATAATTAAAAAATATAAATCTAAAAAAGCCTAAAAGTAGCATATTAGGTCTTATCAACCTTACTTCATTAGAAAAACAGGATGAAACTATTCCTTTTGTTAATAAACTATTAACACATTTATTAAATCGAAATTAT
>NW_027289206.1:0-549 GCF_016086655.4 Lepeophtheirus salmonis | reverse complement strand
GATAATAAATGATCTTGGCAGAGATAATACGAAGAATATATCCCAGGACTTTCAACCTTCTCACTTCTATCATTCATTCATAGAATGAGAATTCCAAAACCGATACTAAAGGATTTTTTAATCCTAACTGACGTAGCAAATGAACAGGCAGCGCCACTTTGTACGTGAGACGGTGGTACAAGAACTAAGAAGGCAGGACTCCAAGCAGCCCTGTACGATTTGGGCGGGCCATGAATAGTTGAGCAGGCGTGATACTCCATTCAAGTACAAGCTCGCCCAATAGGTGAAGAGTAATTCTTGCAGCGACGTCTTCGTAACACTAATTCTCCAACAGTGCGAACTCATATTTCAGCATACTAAATGTACTCAGGAAGTGATGGGGGGAAATGAAAAAGACTCGCCGTTCTGACATCTGCCACTTGAAGGATTCACTCTCCAACTGTGGATTATAGTCCGAATGAACACTTCAGAAACCCATAGCGGGGAAGAAAGCTGCTTTAGGGCTGCGGAAGTGTTGGACATGAACTGGATCCAGCATCCATGAGTACT
>NW_027289205.1:0-891 GCF_016086655.4 Lepeophtheirus salmonis | reverse complement strand
AAAGTTATAATTTTGACGTTTTTATATTTACTATTGTAAAAGAAACCACATTTAAAAAATATTTGTAGAACTTTTCACATAAAGATCTGGTAAGGAGTACTCTTTTAATTGCAAAAGAAAAAAACTTATTTCATATTAGAAATAAGTGTTCAAATCATTTAATTTTTTATTTTTAGCACTTTTTGAACAATGCTTAAGATAAAATAAACAGAAAATCAAGCTTTTTTCTCAAAATTAGTTTAAAAAGTGCATATTCTAAATGTTTTTAATTAAAAATTCGTGCTTTAATAATTCAATTTACCATTTTGATCACGTTTTTATATATGATATTGTACGCAAATACCACGTTTTAACCTTCTTTGAAAGAATTGGCTACAAAAGAGCTTAAAAAGGGGAATTGATTTTCGATAATTACAAAATTCACATTTCATGTTCGAAATAAATGTTCAAACCATTTAAACTACCATTTTTAGCACTTTTTGAAAAATGCTTACGATAAAAATAACAAAATATCAATCTTTTTTCTCAAAATTATGTTAAATAGTGCGTATTCAAAATATTAAAGATGAAAACTAAATGTTTTTAATTAAAAACTCGTCCTTTAATAATTTAACTTACCATTTTCATCACGTTTTTATATATGATATTGTACGCAAATTCCATGTTTTAACCTTGTTTGGAAAAGTTAGCTTCAAAAGAGCCATAAAAAAGGAATTTATATTCGATAAATAAAAAATACATATTTCATGTTCGAAATAAATGTTCAAACCATTCAATTTACTGTTTTTAGCAATTTAAAAACAATAAAAATATGAAATATACTAATTTCAAACTTTTTCGTATGAATAAAGTTTATCAGTGCTAATTTAAGTTACAAAAATGACCTGTTGG
>NW_027289204.1:0-1890 GCF_016086655.4 Lepeophtheirus salmonis | reverse complement strand
TTTATTAATATAGGTTAATTTTTTGAATGTTAAAAAACTTCCCGCTTTTTCTCTCTTTTGAGCTAAACACCTGCCAGATTTTATACAGTGCTCCCTGTATATTAAACTCCATTTTTTCTTAATACTGTATTAGTATATGAATCAGGTAGTATTATATATGTACAATGTACCCTGTAACGTGTTTTAATTCATAAATATATACATAAATCCGATTTTACATTGTATCTCACTCTTAAGTTGAATCAATGTTACTTTTTAAATGTTTTTCTACACAATTTGAAAGACATTTGTAAAATAACAAATGTTTCACTCAATTCAGTCAAATTGTGTCAACTCACTGATTACTCAAATTATAATTCATGGTCACATTATAAAGTTCCCTAATTGCCTTAATGGAACATCCTTCTAGATGGAAGGAAGCAAGGATTGATGTTACATAAAAACCTGGGAGTTCAAGTTTGTTTAAATTTAAATTAGATATATTCATTCTGGGTTCTTTTTATATAACATAAATCATATATCAAGTCTATATCCTCATGCATAACGTCACCCCGTGTATTAATGAACAAAAGTGTTCAACGACATTTGAATCAGTGAAGTTTATCATCAAAGAGCATGTTGAAGATTGTATGTCTTGGATAACATACAGGTGTTCCATTGAAATCTGAACAATTACTAATTCAATAATTAATTAAGATTGAGTGATTGAAATAAATTCACATTTCCATCTAGTGAATCATAATTAATTATTGAAATAGTATTAGTAATTAGTATTACATACAAGTAAATAAAATTACACTTGAACGTGATCGACGACATTACATTCGTGCATTCCAAGCAGTTGGGCGTCTATAGGACCACTGTCTAACGCCGTTAGTAAGTCCGAAACGTTATAGAGGAAGAAGGTCTCTGTCAAAATGACCAAACTGGATCCAGAGGAGTTAAACAAAACAGATTAAGCCAATTGCCTCAAGTCCATGAGGGCCATACAAGAGAACTCGTTATTTCTCACCAAACTGTCCAAAGAGCTATCATAAAAGTTGGTGGAAAGAGCCTTGTGAGGTTGGAGAGGCCACTTTTGACAGAAGCAATGAAAGAAACCAATCTCTTCTGTTGAATAACTCTTGAAATAGAAGGTATATATGTTGAGTACTTATATGTAGAAGTAACTCGAACTACGAATCCTGCTGAATTAACTAAACAATGTAGAACTAAGGACTGTTTAGTAGAAAACATCAAGGTTAAGTTGATCGTCAGTCGTGGGGATGAAAAAACGAGGGAAAATCATATGGCCATAGCCGAAAAAAGGGTATATATTAAATTCGTACAATAGAATTGGAAGCTCTTTTGACGTTAAGATGTAATCCAACCTTCTTTGGAATATTTTTTGTGACTGAAAAACTCACTGAAAAGTAATTGATGTTTAATTTGGATTGTGGATTTAGCCAATATCACCAAATGAAAACATTTCATCTTTTTTATCTACTTCCTCTCTATTTTGTATGTTTTTTGAATCTTTTTATTATTGAGCGTTATTTTTTGGATCCTTCAGAATAAATAAATCTCCTGCTCATATGCATACTTTAACGTGTGACAAAAACTATATTCCATTGGCAATTTTCCCAAGGAGAGTTTTCCTGCTATCATATTTAAAGGATATTCTTTTTGGCTAAGGATGTACAGTATGTAAAACGTAAGTCTTTAATATCGAAGAAAGAGAGTGGCCGTGTGGATGACCAAAAATATTATAGAAATAGAGTAAGCTTTTCTTTAAAGAAGAAAAAATATCTGTTGTCTAAGAAAAACCATCAGAAGGATTATGAAAAGTTTATTAAAACTTTTTAAAGAAAGATTAGTCTAAAAATAAGATGTTATATGTAAAAAGAAATA
>NW_027289203.1:0-1204 GCF_016086655.4 Lepeophtheirus salmonis | reverse complement strand
ACACCAGACAATATTCTTAAGTTCATTTAAAACTGTGATGGGCCCCCAGTGATTGAAATCAGTTTCATCACTCTTTTTAGGTATAAGAGCTATCTATCCTTTTGTGAGAGAAAGCGGCATGTTTCTAGACTTCTCCATGGATTTTCCTACTTTTAAAAGATATGGGGCAATTTCTTCAGGAGCGAGAAAGATAATTTGCCACATATGCGATCCGGACACAATACTTTAGAATCCATAAAACCATTATATATATAATTTACTATGCTAGCCTTGGTAAATACTTCAACCTTTGAGGGTCTCTTTTTCTTCGGGGAATTGAGTCTCTCTCCGCCTAAAATCTCTGAAAACCTTTTATAGAAATATTGAAATACTTCAGAAGGATTATCGATTATTCTATTGTTAACAACAATTTTTTGTATTATAGTGGCTGTATGATTATGTTTGCTGGGTAAATATTTGTTCTTAACAATGGTTTCGTGATCTACTATTCTTTTCATTTCAGTTTCAGCTATTTCAGTCAAAGATTCGGTATGAATTCAACAAATCTGGGGTGTAATTAAAAAAAAAAAAACAGAGGAAAAAACTTTTTCAAGACTCTTTTGGAACCTATTTATTTTCTTTTTGTGAGATTTAATAAATTTTTGCTGAGTTTTAACAGCAATATAACATAATAATTTATAAGCACATCGAGAAGGCAGAAAACTAAGACCTTTTAAAAGATTGAATTTTAAAAACTTTTCAAAGTTACATTCCCTTAATATCAATTTTAGCACTTTAAATTGATGATTGTGGGAATAAACCGCAGAGTTATTTCAATAATTTTGTGATCGGTCGACTGATCTGGTCTATATGAAGAATTTTTAATCTGCTTAACAAAAATGGAGGCTATTAAGGCTAAATCAATTCTTGAAGATCTATCCCCACAACTCCGGGAAAATTTAACCTCTGGACTGGAATTTTTTGTCAAATCCACAAAATTAAACTTTTTTATAAGTTCCCACAATATTGCAGCATTTGGATAAGAGCTTGCTGGCTTATCCAGATCTGCATTGAAATCTCCTACCAAAAGCATTGGAGAATTTTCCGTAGCTTGGGAATCAATTCTAGACTGAAAAAAGTCAACGACTTGGAATTTGGCCCTTACGCATTGATGACTGAAAAAGTACAACCAGACACGGTAACAATAATTTTATGCCAATGACTG
>NW_027289202.1:0-7133 GCF_016086655.4 Lepeophtheirus salmonis | reverse complement strand
TCATACCAAAATAATCACCCTTATCCATAGCCTTACTAATGTATAATAATGCGGGCGGGCTAAATAGGATTACCTTCCAGTAAACCTCTGTGTTCCTTGGTGAAGGCAAATCATTTTTTAAATATGTAGGTCAGTTCTTGAAATGCAAGGTATATCAATTGACAATTACGCTTGTTTGGACAGGTGTGTGTTTTTCACCATGGGTTTTCCTTTTCTCCTCTTACACTGTTGATAGAACGTCACGTCATGTCTGGTTTAGTACTAAATTCATAGATTGATTAAATATACGATCATAAAGTGACTGATCTTAATAATTAGGATTCAAATTATTTGTGTTTTTAAAACTAAATATCCTTAAAAATAATAATTACTTTAGGGAAATTGTCTATCAAAACGAAAGCATACAAAATACATAAATTAGTTAAAAACTTGCAATAAACATAAACACAAGTTTTTTAAAAATTTATATTAAATTACTTGGTCTGTATCAAATTTATGTCTCATAATTCTGGCTCTTTTCTAAAGCTACGATCAAAGAATTTATTTGAAGCGTAAGTAATACGGGTTTCATTCACAAAAAAAAGTATTTGGTACTAAAAAGGTCTAGTTTAGCCTCAATATTAATATTATTTAATTTTATGTCTAAACCAGAAATTCATCGAGGTTAAGTGCTGATTTTTTTTAAAAATCCTGCACTAATGAATGATATTATAAAATAAAAAGGTAATTAATTAAGTTTAAAATAATTTTATAAGCTTTGAATGAAATCCTTTAACGTAACAACAATTTATAAACCAAGGCGTTTTGCCTTTTCCAAACAAATTAAAATAAAATATAGCGGTTCGAAACTTTTCAACGGCATTTTCTCAAAATTGGAAAATGGCATATAAAATATAAGCATATTTTTGAAATTAACATATTTTATGAGATATAGTGATTTTTGTTTTTTGACCAAAAAGTTGTCTTAACCTAGAAAAAGTTTTAAAATACTTAAAAAATATCAAATCAAAAATTCTTAATAACCAGATTTTGTAACGAAAAACTAATGACAGATTTGTAATCACTGGTTCAGGCACTATTATAATTAACTATGCAATAAAAAATATTTGTTTTGTTGATTTGTGAATTAGTTTTGTAATTTTTATGTCTAGACTCCATTTAGAGAAAAATCCTTTTAACTTGCACCAGTGCTGACTAGACACATATTAAACAAGGGTATCTTAATATTTGTCATTACTAAAATAAACAACATCAATAATATGATTTAATATATTTTTTTTAAATATGGGACATATATTATGTAGTTGAACATCTTTTTTACATCCGGGATGCCTAAAAAAGTATTCTTTATAGATAATCTTGATTCAAAAGTGACTCTATGGAATAGAGTTTTTTTTTCTTTATTGGTGTAGGGAAGTTACATTCGAAAAAAAATATACAAACAAACATTATAGTTCATAATTAAATCCCTAATTAAATTGAGAAGTAAAACTTTTTTCATCATTAATTTTCGCAATTGAGCTTATAATTCTCTTTTTCATGATTTCGATAGGTTTAAAACTTTCAAACTCTTGTTGCATATTTCTTCAGCATCTTCCTTAAAATTTGATTCTCATAAAACTCTCAAATTTCATGGAATGTGCATTATCAGAAATTTTGCTGCTTTCATGAGTTAGTAAAAAAAATTACCACACTTGAACATTGAGTTGTTGTCTAAATCATTAATCACAACAATATTATTTGATAAAGGAGTTTTTCAATAAAACTTCCTTTTGCAATTTTGTCTCACCAAGTATAAGCCAAGTGTAACACGGACTTGATGAGATAGTGGATCGCCATGGATGTCGTGTAAGATCGGGTAAAACTTTTTGGTATATTTCAGAGACAATTCTATCGAGTAGAGATAGTCCTCCTCTGATGAGAGATTTGGATCTTTTGATTGAAGGTAAATAAAATCTATGAAATAATTGATTGAGCCAGCTAGATTCCATTCCAAGTGCATTCTCAGCCAGCGAGGGAATTGTTTTTGCTTTGTAAATTGTATTAGGAATTATTAAAAAGTTATACATAACGACTCTGCACAATCTGTAATTTGAGAATTTTTATTGTGATTTCATTTACCAATAAGAAGAATGGTGTTTTTTTTTTTATTTTATTTTGAAACCGGATCTCCCTCCATATTTTTTGATGTAGCCCATTGCCATCTCAATCCGTTTAGTTAATTGCCTTTCAGAATTAGCCACTAACATTAACGTGACGTCATCATCGTATATATCAACTATATGTTTTGGGTTCCCAAAATCTACTCCAAAATCTTGGAATTTCTTTAAAATAAAACATGCAAGATCGTTTAGCGTCTAGCAAGGGAGATGAAGGAAAACCCTGTCGACAACTCTTTTTCAATGCTGCAGGGTCACTTTTCCTATCAGCCATAGAGATGTTACATTGAAGAGAAGAGCTCTGACAGGATTAAAGTATTTATCAAGAAGAAGTCTTTTTACTGCTTTCATGACATGATCACGTAGAATTGAATCAAAAGCATTGCTGAAGTTAACAGCAATTATCGCTCCAAAAGTTTCCCATTTCTTTACAATCACAATGGCAGATAGTTCAATTCTTGAAATGTCAGAAATCTTTCTTCCCATGACGAAGCCTTTGGTGATCCTTTCCTATTTTGGAATTTAAATTTGGTTCAATTTAAGTTGCAAGAACACCCGAAAGAATTATGTAGTTCTTATTGAGCACTGTAATCGGTCTTAAATTTTACTATGCAACGGCATTGTTGCACGCAGGCTATAACCCACATTTATTATTGCTATTAAAGTTGTAGAACATGAAAATGACCATTAAAACTTTCAAAGAATGTAGGCTTGTTCGTTCAAGCGTTTAAAAAAAATCAAGTTTCTAGGGTATACACTAGGATTCAGTGCCATATTTTGACAAGAAATGGCTGTATAGATGAATACAAATTAAATAAAAAATTGATACAAACATTCAGCATTTGAAAAATGATTTTTTTTTTAAGTCATCTTGATTACAATTAATAAAAATGTATATAACTACTAAAAAATCGAGTAAAATGAAGGACCTTACTTACAGGTGAATATCTTTTTTAATTTTTCTTCAAAGGCTTTATATACTTGCTAAAGTTTTAGAAGACACCTTATATTTTAATTTGAAAAAAAATTGCATTTAATAAAGGTCGATTTTTGGTCAAGTTAGTTTTAATTATAATTAAAGAATTTTCATAAAATAAACTGTTTAGGTTGCGTGACAATATATTACAATATTATTCCGAGCGGGAAAATTGAATCGGTAATATATTTATCAATTGTTTTGAATATGAAACATCTATCAATTTGTTTTAATCCCCTTACATCTAAATTTTTAATCATATTAGCATATATTATTTGCACTTGCAAATTTTAAGCCGCTTGAAAGAACATTTTGAAGTAGTTCAACGGCCTCAAATCTTTGAAAATGTATACTTTTTTTTTTGTTTTTAAACATAAATACTGAAGCAGTTACGTAAAATATTTACATGAATTGACTCTTTAGTTAAAAACTAAATTTTTGTGGTAAAATTAGATCGCAATATTACTAAAATTAACTAAAAATGTGTATGTTAAACTGATACAAAACAAAACAAACCTGAGCTCTATAGCTTACGTACAAGACGAGAAAATAACCATTGAACGTGATTAACAGATTTCCATTCACACAATCCAAGTAGTTTGGCGTCTCCAGAGCCACCATCTACACAGTCAGCAAGTCCAAAACGTTGTAGAAAAAGAAGGACTCTGTCAATAAACTGGACACGGAGGAGTGAAAGAAAACAGTCCAGGGCAATCTCTTCAAGTCCACAAGGGCCCATCAAAAAGATCTCAGGATTTCAAACCAGACTGTCCAGAGATCTATAAAACATGTGGGTGGAAAGAGCCTTGTGAGGGTAGAGAGGCCACTTTGACACCAGCAATGGCAAAAACCCATTTTCTCCGTTGCAAGACTATTTTGAATGAGTCTTTTGAACTCTTTTTGGACACCTTTGGTCCCCTTCACCCTTATGTCAACCCCTTCGAATACACTTTTTCGGTCATGTCGAGGGGAAGGCCTGAAGTGTCTGTCATTTTAACACAAAGGCCATCAAAGCCACTATCAGCCAGCACTGGGACACCATGACCGAGGACAGAGGTGGCAGGCCTTTAGAATTCAATGTGTTCAGATTTTAAATAAACCACTGGGCAATGTGTCTTATTTTAAAGCCCATATTACACTATGTTTAGGTATGTCTATTATAACTAAGCTTGGATATTGAGCGGAAAATGAGCGCCTGATCAGAAAAAAATTAAATGATTATCGGACAATTCTTGGAACGGCGTTCATTAACCCCTTCACTTCTTTTTATTCTTTCCCAAAGACCAAAACTAAAACCGAGTAGAAAAACGACGGCAACATGATCAATATTTACCCAAATTTTACCCAAGTGTTGTACTCTTTTTTAACTTTGCCAAGTGGTCCATAAAAATGTCAAGACATTAAATTTTAAACTTTAACAAGATATA
The DNA here is from genome assembly GCF_016086655.4 of Lepeophtheirus salmonis. Classification (NCBI taxonomy): domain Eukaryota; kingdom Metazoa; phylum Arthropoda; class Copepoda; order Siphonostomatoida; family Caligidae; genus Lepeophtheirus; species Lepeophtheirus salmonis. The sequence goes on along the minus strand of NW_027289202.1, from coordinate 2,571 downwards.
ATTTATTAGTTAACAAAAGAATTTCAACAAAGTTAATACTATAAATAGATGTATGTCTGAGCTCTCTTCATCATTAATGCCGCCACTTTTAGCAACAATGATGGCTTCCCCTTGACATTTACTCAAAAGTTATAGTCGAAGGATTTGCATCAGGGCTCTAAGGAGGGGTACCAAAAATCTCAAAAAAGAGTTCAAAAGAACTTTAAAGTATCTTGCTACGGAGAAGATGATTTATATTATTACTAATGACAAAAGTGTCCTCTGCACCCTCACAAGGCTCTTTTCACCCACTTTTTGATAGCTCTATGGACAGTTTGGTGTGAAACCCCGAGATATATTTCATGGGACCACACAGTAACCACCGAAAAATACCTTTATTGATATTTTTCAGACATGAACTTTTTCATCTCTCGTAAGTAGTCCTCAACATAAGGGAAAGTAAAAAAAAATCATTTTGTATCATTTAATTTTTGCTAAAAATGACTTTTGAACAAAGATTGTCTAACAGGTCTTTTAACAAATTTAAAACTAATATAGTCTTGATAGATATTCTCTCGTAGACTAAATATGATCATTTTATGTGGACAGTTCACCTAGAACAGGAGAAATTTTATTGAAGAACTAGAAAATTTACAGGAATCAAAATATATAAAACGCAATATTTTTGCTCAAGAACGTTCCCAAAAACTATTTTGAGCAAAAAAACAACAACAAAAAAAAACTTGTAACCACATTAGTTTAAAGCCACATAATTTCAAAATAAGTAAAATTTTAGAGAAAAAAATGAAGTGGTGCTTTTGGTGATTAAAAAATACATGTTTATAAAGTTTATTAAGTTACACATGAATTCAAAATTAGCATATCAAATATTATTACCTTTGTGAAAACATGAATTCAAAATTAGCTTTGCTATTATATCCTTAGTAAAGAAAGACTCAAGATCAAAAATTTGTTGAAGATCTATATGAATTAATTGATGGTAAAATAAGTTATAAAAATAAGACTAATAAGTTCGAACCACAGACAAAATATGTATGTAGTATTAATTATTTATAATAAAAATGAGATACAAGAAAAATAAACAAAAACGGCAGCAATTCGAATGGTAGAAGTTAATTAGACGTTAGCAGGGGAAACTGAAAAGCTCAGTACAGTTGGAGCAACAATGGTCTTCACTCTATTACCTAAATCTTTTGAAATTAATTGACTATTTATAATGGAAGAACGTGGAGAAATCATGCGGATGAAAAGAATGAATAAAAATCGAAATGAAAGATTTCAACGAGTAATGCCCCACTATATTCCGAATCAAAAAGTAAAATATCTTAAATCCAAATCATGTAACTTACATTCATTTTAAATATTTATTTATATTCAACATTTTCTTATATGTATGTATTAGTGTTGGGTTTCGATCTGGAAATCCTATACGGGTCTGAGACCCTTATATTTTAGACCGATTTCTTTTTTTTCTAGCAAGTATTTGATCAGGACCGTTTCTTTTTTGCATAAAGGACGTTTTTTTAAACAAAGATATCTCGAATTAATTTTGATCCTGCGGTCTTTTATATGTATACAGTATTTGTTCTAGAACTTATCGTGTAATGACAGTTGATCTAGAAAAAAAAAAGGTCTCTTATAATATATAAGACCGAAAAAAATTGGTCCATAAATTGAGACCGAAAAAAAAATCAGTCCATAAAGTAAGACCGAATCAAAATTGGTCTACAAAGTCAGACCGCAGTCTGGATTGAAAAACCAGTCCAAATTGGTATAGAAAAATAACTTAAGACCGAACCAAAAAAAAATATTCCGTGCTGCACCGGGTCTCAACACTTGTATTTTCTGTAAATAAAAACAAAATGTTTAAATAAGTAATTTGCATCAAATTTAATTTAAATGTGTCTTCAATTAAATTGAATATTTATAGGCCTATATCAAATACTTCATTTGAAATTACACTGAAATGTATATATTTTTTTAAATATCACCAGGATTTGTGGGAATTATATCTATTAAGTATCGTAGGGCATAGAATCAAGTAAAGTACAATGCTGTTAAAAGAGAAATATACATCGATTAACTACAATCTTTAAGAGGTTGGAACCTTCCTATTTAGTTGGCCTAGACATACGTACCACAATTAAACAATTTAAATAATTACATATAGTGTAGAATTAATTTTTATAGAGCCGTTTCTGTAGTAATTAAGTATGTATTTCCATTTATTCAATAAATAAGTTAATTGATAGAATTAACATTCACAAAGGAATTTGCGTTAATATTAGTTTTACAAATAAATGAAGTTGTTCTCGCTCGAAATAGCAGATTATAGGGAATTTTTTTATAGAGTTTTACTATTCATATTCTTTGATAAATATCACTGAAGACAATTATTACAAATGAAGTTATATATTGGGCTGGCAGGTCACTGGCTGTGGTTACTGTAAGGATTTAGGCCACTCTCAATAACCAGAGGTAATGAAATAATTGGAATCCTAGCTTTTGGAAAGAAAAAATAGGTTAATATCATTGAAGTTGCGAATAAGTGATTGATTATATGGGCATGTA
>NW_027289201.1:0-4951 GCF_016086655.4 Lepeophtheirus salmonis | reverse complement strand
TCCAGGCAGCGCTCTAGAGAAGGAGTATGCCCTCTTTTTAATACTTTACAAGTTGCCATACAAAAAATATTGAATAGAAGGAGATAATAACATATATGTATTCATATAATTATACTTCGATAAGTTATAAATTCAGACACCTCATATTAAAAATCATTTTTAAAATGATGGAGGAAAAAAATACTAACATATGAGCCAGTGCATATGATCAAAAATTTCTATTATATTTTTTTATGCCGTCAAAATTTCGTCTTCCCATCTTTTGAAATTAAAAAAATTACTTTAACTGCAAAATTAGACGACATGAAACCTATCTTTCAAAAGGCATGTGTATCAATTATGCGCATAAATTAACTAATCAAGTAATTATCATAAAACATTATGGTAAAAATAACGGAGAATTACAAAGTGACATAGAAAGATTTTCATATAAAATTAAGGGTGGCAGTAGAAAGCTATTTCTAACGATCAAAATAAATGCAAATATAGTATCTAATTTCATTAAAGAAGAGTTCTTATAATCAATAATATCTAGTAGCATCAGTTTATCAATAAAACATTTCAAACTGCAAATTCACACAGTTAAAGGATTGGCCGAAGACTTATCTCCTACATTTAAAATTTATATTACCCATGAATATTAATTATGACCCGTTGAAAGGAGATTCAGATGGTATCGTCAACTTGGCTGGTAGTAATTACTTTTTAGTTGAAGACATTTTTAGAGTGAAAAAAAAATGGAATCAGATCCTTATTGAAAATTATCATTGGGTCCTTAAGTTAATTAAAATAAATTTTCGATTCAACTCTTCTTTACAAAATATTGAAAATGATTCATAAACATTTTGTGAATGATTTCTCAAATATATATCAAAGACTTAGATGAGATTACCAGAATATAAATGTAATTTATTACATCAGTGGATTTATAGCCTTTAGGATAATGAAATTTATACAACAAAAATATTACGTTGAACTGAAAATGAGCTTATTTATGTCGATGAAATTGGGACAAATTATAACCTAAATTCATTTTTTGGATACAATGGACAGAGCTGGACTCAGCACACCAACAGATGTCATGTACTTGACTACAATTCATCCGTATCAAATATTACATTTTAAAAAAAAATACTATAAAAACACAATATTTACATTTAAGAGTTCAAGACATGTATTTATTTGCTGTTACTGTAAATACTTAAATTAAAAAATAACATTTGTCTTGGATAATGATAGCAAAATGTAAAATAATCCCACCGAATAATTTCTTAGATAAAATGAACAGCCAAGATGTTAGAAAAAGAAAGAATTTATGAGATAAAAGTAAGTCTACTAAAATTAACTAATAAGATTCGATCATTAAATTCATAAATTTCGATTGAGTTCCTATTAATAAATAAATCAAGTAAATTTATAAATAATCTATTTTTCCCTTAATTTTTCTAAAAGTTTCATATAAATCATACAATTTTATTCATCATGTAGCTATTATAAATATTAACATGACATAACATAAGATCGATTAATAGTTATATTCTCGATTGATTTCAAGAAATTATTGGCTAATTTGTTTATTATAGAAATATTCAAGTTGATGATTAAATCACATCTATATTTGATTAATCTCTTGGTTTATAATATTTTAACAGTTTTTATGAGATTAATTTAGTGTAATACTAAAAAGTTATACAATATCACATTCCTCGACATCGTCATAGATGAATATTCATAATCTGGAAGCAGCTCTAACATGACCCAATGACATTTCAAAGTTAAACACTATGGCGTTGATATTAATTGTTATATTTAATAAGTAATGATAAATTATGATAATAATTGAAAAACAACCTACAGAGGAGAATTGATGACTTGCACAATTTTGTAAGTTTGCCCACTGTCAAAGAAAAGAACACTTTATAATTTTAATGGTAGGTTTATCTTGACAGTGAGGGACATTTGATTATATGAGCAAACAAAAGTGTTGGGAGGCAGAAAAATCCCCATCTTCAAGCATGGGGTTAGAAACATTGTGCATAGCGAGTGTTTCCCTGCCAAGGGAGATGACAACTTCACCACATCGAAGGGAGGATGTACCATCCTCGGGAAAGTCTTGGGTGACAACCTCCTTACCTCAGGGCAGGAACTGAAAATGGATAAGCCAAAACTTACGACCATATCCAGTCTTCAGACCTCAATCTTATTGAAAATCTTTTGAAGTGGACAAACTTACAAAATCGACAAGAGATCAAATACTTATTTTTCTTCACTGTAGATTTATATTAATAATATAGTGAATACGACCTATTAATTATTATATTCAACCATAGAATGTTAAGAATGGAGTTTTTTTCTTAACATTTATGAGTCAAAATGATTCTCGTTGAAAGTAATATTCTATTTATTTCAAAAATTTTTGCCCAAATTTTATTAACTAACAATAAATTATAATTATTCTCAATAAAAAAGTCATTAGTTGTGTGGTATTTGAAACTTATAGAGCTAATTATAAAACCATACGCAGGAATCTTGAAACTTAAATAGCTCATTGTAACACCATTTTTTTTTAAAGATATCAAGAGTTGTGTTTAATACAGACCAATTGGTGGTTAAAATTAATATAACTTAAAACAAGAGGGTTATTGTAACAATACTCCCAATCGATCTGACTTTGAGTAAAAGAAGGGATTGTAGTGAGGTATTAGAAGCTCAAAAAGCTTATAAAACCCAGGGGCTTTGAAGCTTAAAGAGCTCATTGTGGACCAATATATATATTTTTTTAGTTATATTGAGAGTTGTGTTAAACACAAACGAATTAATATAACTTATTGGAGGACATTTTGAAAGTAATCTATCTATTTAATTCAAATACCGTAAATAACTTACAAAATATTAATTATAAAAATTATTTTGTTTGAAAGCTGAAATAATAATTCAAACTTAAATTTTTCTTTATTTATTATAGAAAATATTAAAAAAACACAAAATAGATGAAGAAAATCATTCAACCCCGAGATACTTTGAAAGTCTTGAACCTTAAGATATATTTCAAGAACATAACTTCACCAAGTTAACCTCGGAGGAAGAAGCATCCATCGAAAAAGAGATTAAAACTATCCGTTTAATATGAACAAAGTTTATAGAAAAAGAGAATCCTCAAATGGATGAAGAAAATATAGAAATAAAAGTCTGTATTTAAATCAAATACCATCAAATCTCCAAAAAAATGAAAAAGATAAACATTCTACCCCGATATCGGTCGAGGATTCCGAGCCTTGGAAATTATTCAAGAATCTACTCCCATTAATTCAACCCCAGAGAAGAAGCAACTATCAATATTACTATTATGTGTTATTTAGTGAACCAATTTAACAAAAAGTCGTCAAGGTAAGAACAATACGTGACTGTTTCTAATATATCTCTTATAAAAAAAGAGACTACTAAAAGTTGAGTGTTAATGACCCTCAACGTTCTGTGAATGAACGTTGCAGATAAATGATATATCTATTACAACTAGAGAAATGTATGTTATGCTTCATTTAATGAGTAACTGAACTTATGGCACCTACTACAATTAATGAAGTTGTAGAATAACTTCACCCAATACTTATCAATCTTAAGTAAAAAATCATTTTTCAAAGATAATACTTATACAGAAATTCATCTTACTAAAGTTAAAAGACTTTTTCAAATTTCTGATTGCTAAAACATTTATTCTCAACTCATAAAGAGGAGCAAAGACTCCAGAAATACCAATCCCCTCTGCTAAATTTTCAAAGTTGGGTTGGGTTTTGAGAAGTGCGATAGGAATTGACAATATAACAAAAGTAATAATACCATTTCTCAAGAAGTTGATCATATAAATTATGAAATAACAACCATTTATAATGATATACTTGAAAAATTTGACTTTGACAAATTATGGTCAGAGGAAATATATAGATAAATCTGCATGAACCTGATGATAAATCATTTACGATATAGACTTCCATGTATATAAACATATGAAAGATACAGGAGTATATGATTCCTCATGAAGATGCTGGTTCGTCGAAATGTTATGGACAGATCTTAGTGCTAAAGGTCATCAAATGAATAATAATTATAACAGAGCATTAGCTATGTGGAAAAAGGTTCTGACTAAAATTAAATCAAAACATATGTCATTTGCCAATGATACTGAAAATGACTTTATTAAAAACGGAATTCCGGTAAGAATTTCAATGCAATTACAAGAAATAACTAGTCACTAACCTAAATTTTGTATAGTATTTTACAGTAAAAATACACAAGTTTATTGATACAATATATATAACAAAAATGTTTATATCCATACTAATAAAAATTTAAAAAATAGATAAAATAAGAATGAGATATGTTAAGATATTGTTTAGAAACTTTGATTATAGAAATAACAAGTATCATAAATAATAATTGGGAGTTGCCGATCGGGATCCTCTATAACCTTCAGCTATTACTCCAACCCTCCTGATTCATGGTCTTCAAAAAGGGTGTAATAAACACTCCAAATGAATCAATGTTGTACACGTATCCTACGGTAACATGGAAAAAATCAGGAAAGATATTTGGACAAGATGGAGTCAGAATATTTAAATGTTTATGTATTAGCAGAAAATGTTTAAAGTCATATACCAACTCAATCAAAAAGGGTGATACAAAAGGGTGATAATTTTGGTAAGAATACAAAAGCGTGCGAGGAGAAGAGAAGAAATACTGTGGCATTATTGATTAAATAATATACATCCTCTTCTATCAAGAACGTTATCATTCCTGCCTTTATTATTCAATATTAATTTAATATTAGATGCTGATAGTCGATAAAGAACTGAATAACATGCCTAAAATAACTTTGCCTTCTGTCTGGATTTATGAAAATGGAGGCCCAGGAATTTGGAAAATACTTACCGGATGAGAAACAGATGGCTTGTCA
>NW_027289200.1:0-4354 GCF_016086655.4 Lepeophtheirus salmonis | reverse complement strand
TGATTTTGATTCAAGAACCCTTCAATATAGCTTTTGCAACAAGACTGAGCATAAAACAATAAATATGATAAAAATGAAAATATCATGGCCTTTACTGCATCATCTACAGGTACTATTCGGAGACGTCTGCAGAACATTAATTCTCCAAGGTGAGCCTAAAAAAAATATTTAAGTTCGAATGATTTAAGTATAGAGCTCATTTATTTAATTTTCACATCCCTCACATAGTAAGAATAGTTGATTATATTACTCAGCAAACTCTTGAGCCTTTGGTGGGGTTGCAATTTGCGCATTTGAGGATATTGATCTACAGCTTTTTTCTGTTGATGTCTTTTGGAAAAGTAAAAATTTTCTTTGGAGTTAGGCTTGGATACTTTCTTACCGTAGTAGATCTAGTATTACAATACATTGCACTACACATTACCCTTATATAAAAAAGATATTGCAATGAATAATTAGAATTAAATTAAGCCAACAAAATAATACATTATTCCCCTCCAAGACCTTTGAAATGGATATTATGGCAGCTGAGAGTTTTAAGGCAATCAGTAAGAAGAAAAAAAAAAATCCTCTTCTTCTATTAAGTGACTGTTCCTTCTTTTAAGTCCTTTAAGTCCAGTGTACCAGTATATTTTGATGAAATATTTTTATTTTTCATTTTCAATAAAAAAAGCATACCTTTTTTGTTGCACAAGAACTTAATATTGTTTTTTCAAATTTTAAACTGGGTTATCTGTATTTAAAGTTGATAAGAGGGATTATTTTCTTCATAGGCTTTTACTACCAAGTCAAATATCAATATGTCCATCAAGGTTCCGATACCAAACTGGTATCGGTATCTCTATATCTATCATTTTTATTTGGACTAAAAGTAAGGAAATATCAAAAATGGCGCTTAGGTTACTTAACTTATACTAAAAAATTAGTCTTTAATATTGTTGTCTCGGCTAGCTAAGAAATTTAATGACTTTTTAGCCTTCTTTTATTTTAAAATAATTTAAAGTTTTATTATAAAAGACAATAAATATTAATATATAAGATTTTTGGAAGGTAAAAATTTGTCATGTCATCGACGAAACAATGTTTTTATAATTGACTCAAACATCTATTTAGAGTATTACTGTTTTATATGTTCTGCTTCCAATGTAGTACAGGATCACTGAGCAACACTATATATACTCAAAAATGAAGTGTTACACCCTCTGGATCCGCTTGATTGACCCAAATTTTTTAAGTATTACTCATTTGTAAATTTTATCATACAAACTGTATAACTTTTTCACTCAATAGAGATGAAAATTGAGTTTATTTTGGGTATATTAAAATAAAGCCTGTCAATTTGAAGAATGTTGTAGGAAAGCGGCTTAGCTGTCAAGACATTAAATTAGATCAGTTACAATCAGCTATGATAAGGGAGAAGGAAGTGAACAGGGACATTTCAGGAATATATCTAATGTCGATCCTCAAATTTTACTTTGATTCCAATGAGGACATCCAATTATGTATTACTCTGCAACTAAAACGCAAAGTTGCACTCCATCTTGTAGGAGCACACACGAATGTTCAATCAGGTTTTGAATATTATTGAATGCTCTAAAAAAGGAAACTGACTTCTTGGGTATTTAATAAAAGTAACTAAAGCTACGGAAAATAAAATTCATTCTTTTGATTACTAATTCCAAAAATAAAGGACATATAAAATATTTACAGGATTTACATGACCAGTAATAAATCATTATCTCTGCCGAAAGATTAAAAAAGGAAAAAAACTATAAAAAGTAAGTTTATATAACAATGTAACATAAAATTTTTACTAATGAAGTTATTGCGCTTCTTTTTTGTAACTTACCGACAGTGTATATTTTTTTACTTCTCACGAACAGGGAATACTTAAAAGGGCTCTCTAATTCGTCTATAACGATATTTTAGTTTGTCGATTAACTGTAAGTTGAGCAATAATTTAACAAAAATAGAGAATAAGAACAACATAATATTTACATTAAGCTAGAATAAACAAGATACCAATTGATTTGAATATTATTTGATAAACACCAGTAAAAAGTTTTTATTTACATATTACTTGAAAAAGTATTGTAATCACCGTCTTTCTAGCGGGAGATCAATGTTTGGTATAAAAGTATCCTCCATTTACGTTGTTGTAAGTACGGTCATTTTTCATATAAATCCCAATTTCTAATACATCATATTTATAAAATGTGTAAATATATGTAAATTACAAATTGTAAGGATAAATAAATGTTGGTATATCTATATTGAAAATCATAGTGTTCATTATATGGTGAAGTTAATTTAACTCTAAATTATAACGGATCACTAGTTGTGGTTCCGTATTGGTTAGAATATCCTAAAAAAAATTCCTGCGCCATCAAAAATTGTGACTCTCATTCCTTTTCAAAATTTTGGTATGAAGCGGTTGTAATTGAAATTAGGGTCCTATTTAGAGAAAAAGAAAGAGCAGTGAGGAATATCTTGTATGTGCCTCACTTAAGAATCATTCATTTTTTGTCCATCAGAAAATATTCATTTATGTGCAATGTTTTGAATAAGAATAAGAAAAAAAGCTTTTGTTAACCTGAGTACAATTGCTTCAAATTACAAGAATGTGCTTTCTTTCACCTTTGATAAGAGAGATAGGTAGCAAATGTTGTCAAAGTTTTAATAAATCAATTAAAATATTTCAGAAATTTCTTGTTCTTCTCATAGACCATATATATGAAATCAAACTTTCTTCTCCACTAAATTTAACTTTATACTGAAGTACTTTCGCTTCATAACAGAACTTTGAACGAATAAAAGATATAATGATATCGATATTTTGTAAGAAGATTATTACTAATATTAGACAACAACTAGTGATCCATGATGATTTTGGATTTGACTAACTTTACCAAATTGTGAACACCCTTTACAGTTTGCAAAATAAAATCGTGAACATGACTCTAAATCAATCTGGATTACTTTAGGTGAAATATTTTAAAATACTAGGGTCTGTTATTTAAAGTTGGGAATATTCTGGTTCATAGACAATGAAAATCAAACTTTCAAAAATCAACATTTGTTTTAGCATGAAGGGGAAAAGTCAAAGGGTGTTTGATTTACTCTACGCTCAAATGAGTGTCAAGGAGATCATCAAGATCAAAGGGTGTTCTCGGAGTCTATTTACAAGATTAAAGGCATGATTGTTTTAGGTCAGAGCCTTGAGAGGTCCCTTGGGAGTTTTATACGCCGTAAAATAGGAATTATGGAGGACAAGGACACTACGATCTCCAGAAGTCTGAAAAAGTTGATGAAGCACCATGTCGAGGTTCTTAATGTCTGTACTTAGACTGTGAGGAAGTATGTAAAGGATTTGGGGAAGGCCTAAAACGTACAAAGATATATGGAATTACTTCAACAGCAACCAAGGCAACCTGGTCAAGAAGATCCATTAATTGGTGAGAGCATACTAGAGGTTAGAATAACCCTCATCCCCAGATTCTTAAACCCTTTCGACTATGCTATTTAGGGGTATAGTCGAGAAGAGAGCCTGTGCTACCCCTTACTGAATTTGGATTACCTCTAGGTCTCTGTCGAGCAGCAGTGGGACGCCATGAGTGAAGCCTTTATAAAAAAGTACTACGGCGCCTTTAGGCCCAGGTTGGAAGCCATGGTAGCAGCCAAAGAAAATCATATAAAAAATGTACAGATAAATCAACTAAGAAGTATGTTGTAACGCCTCAACGTTGTACTCCTTTTCATTCATGAAAAAGTTTACCTTACCTTATTTTTTCATTATCAAAAAGTCCACTATTTTATTTTGCACACTGCACAATTGTGTGATTTCATTAAATCACCTAATTTTAGGTTAAATAAAAATTATTATGTACACAATATTAGTTATATAAATCTCTTAGTGGTATCAAAATTTATTGAAATATAATTTTATTATGGAAAGAGTTTGTAACTAAACTTAACAAAATAAGTTCATATAAGGATGAAAATACCTTTAAAAAAACCAATTCAAAATAACTTAACATATTTTAAATCGTAATTAGTATAGTATGTAATTATTATAATAAACATAACTTTTATAATGACTCATATAAAGAAATTAGCATTTTTTACAAGTTACAATTGTTTTTTCAGTACCAATACAAGGCTTGCATACGAATCTCTTACATTTACAACAGGTTTTGCTTGCTAAGTGCCGTGATTTTCTTGTACAATTGACTGTACACCAACTTCTATTTTTAGTTGGACAGTTTGATTGTGATTGAAATAATTGATTATTTTCTTCTATATCATCCTTTGATTCATCATCTTCACCAATAAGTTTGATAATCAAATTATTCAA
>NW_027289199.1:0-591 GCF_016086655.4 Lepeophtheirus salmonis | reverse complement strand
TTTTGAATTATTTTGCCAGAATTCCGCTTTATATTTTATAGGTAGTGTTCAGCATAGTGAGGGGCCTTCCATTCTTTATCCCCCTAGGAGCCTTTCTTTGCTTATGTATCAATATTAATCGTCCGTCAGTAAAATTGTTATCAAATTTCCCTACTTGTAATGCCACTCTAAAAACTATTTCTAATAGAGAGCTTACAATGTACAAATTTTCTTTAGGTATTCCATGGGAAACTTATTTAGTCCCGGGGATTTATTCTTCTTGTTATATGATATTAAAAAAGTAGTGTCGAAACATGTACAAGTAAATCTGTCACTCTGTGTGTGTACTCTGTACACTTCTCGAGTCATGGTGTTTTGTTTAGTCAGTTGTAAATAGTATATGTTGTTAGATATTTATTATTAGCAAATATATCTTGGGCATTATTAGTAGCCATGCCTTTTCTTTCATCCGTCATCATATTCATCATTAACATGTAGTTTTCTATGTCTTTCTGGGATATAAATTTATCCAGAGACTCTTTAATGACTTTAGGAATCCGTGGCATGTTTTTTTAGAAATGATCACCTGGATTTATATTTCCATTGAGCATT
>NW_027289198.1:0-896 GCF_016086655.4 Lepeophtheirus salmonis | reverse complement strand
TGACACTTCAGTTAGTTCTTTGCTTTTAAAAGATAAAGCTGTACTTCAAATAGCACGTGTGCTAACACATCAGTGGATGGGTGACGAAAAAAAGTTTATTTATGGAATTCCAATAAATTGATTGTGTACATTTTTCTTTGTTAGGTAATCTTGTTACTACTTCCTGGTGGGATGATTTAGGGATTATTGAAGGATCAGCAACTTATATATCCCATTTGGTGTCAACGAAATTTTTTCCAGATGAAAGGGCGTGGGATTTATTTGTGGTCTTGGTTTTTCAAGAAGCCATGGAAGAGGATTCTACTAATAATAGACAAATTATTAAGAAATATATAATTAAAAATGCAGAAATACCAATGCAGCGCCTCAGTCATTCCAAAAGTGCTTCGTTCATAAGAATGTTAAGCGGCATCATTGGCGAAAATGACCTTGATTTGGTTTATAAGAACCTTACGACAAAGTAGTATGTTTAATTTTTTTAACAAACATATTTTGAATTTGTAAATTTATCAAAGTTTATCTATTTTCCTATTGAAACTTTTAAAATATTAATCTAACTATTATATTTATTTATTCCAAGTGCATTTAAAAACATTGATGAGGATTTGTTTTGGAAAGAAATAGAAGGGGTCTTATCTTCTTCGAAAAACCTTATATTCTCAACAATATGACAATGAAGACTTTGATGGGATCATGGCTTACTCAAGCGAGTTATCCGGTCATAAACGTGTCTCCAAATTTTGAAGATGGGAATATTCATATTTCTCAGGTTTGAAACTTTAATTAATCTAATAAGAAAGAAATTTATAAATATCTAAACCACAAATTATTATTTTGTTTTAGAAAAGTTTTAACAACGATGACAAAATACAAAATAATGCATGGTGGGTCCCATT
>NW_027289197.1:0-1259 GCF_016086655.4 Lepeophtheirus salmonis | reverse complement strand
ATATTTTATGAAATGGTAACTGTTGTTTGGGTTATGATGATTGAATCATAAAAATATTTTGGAATAGGTAATGTTGATACGGCCCACAACTTTTATTTTAGCTAAATTGAATATATAAAATATAATAATAGTTTTAGTGGATCCTGTAGTTCTTCTGAACATGCTGTTAGTAGTATATTCTAAAACTAAGTATGTCTACGAAAGACGATTTTTGCATAATACCAGCATCTTTTTTTTTTTTTTTTTTGAATATATATACTTTGATCTTGAATAGAATAGAAGGTTTCCTCCTTGATTTTCATTTAACTAAAACATAAGACGGCTAGGTTTCCATTTGTAACTTCAGTTGATATTAATTGTTGAGCAACAATTTCAGTAATGTTAGATTGAACACAAGGCATTATTTTAACATTTCAGATCCACCTTTTTAATGTTGATACACAAGGAACCTGAAGAAGGCCACTTTACAGAATGTATCTGTAAGTTTTTGAGGAGAGAGACTTGAGTACCATTTCCTTGAATAATATCCTCTTTATTCCAACTACCAAACTTATTCCCGCTGACGATGAGTTTAATTTGAACCTGAGTAAAAAAAAAAAAAAATTAGTTCTCCTTTCATTGACTCTTGAAAGTAAGATCTAGATTTACTATCTTGTTCTCCAATTTGAGGATCTTAACAGTTTCCTGAAGTTGTAGATTTTTTTTCTTATGAGACTTGAGCCAAGAAAGTCTTCTTTTGTCATGGTTGCTCTAGTAATTTTAAAGTCTGGGATCCGTAAGCTTGGCTGAGTGAATAGATCGTTTTCGTTGTATAAGTTTCAATGAACGAGTGATATATTTTTACTGTGCAACGAGACGATGTGTTAGCAAGTTCCGATGGCGTTTGAACGGAGGCTTCTAGAAATTTAAGCTCAACAACATTAGGAACAACAGGTGGTGGAAAATAATTGGGAATTGAAGCTGTTTGTTCATTTGCCTTCAAAATAGAATCAACAAAATCGAGTCTTTTCTTCCCTATACTCCCTTTCGCTTGAGGCCTGCAGAGGTTTTTTCTCCTGGAACGAGATTTTTGATTTTGACAACCGATTTAGATTTTCTTTTTAATGCTTGTCTAATAGTATATTCCTTAAATCTCTCTCAAAGTTGTATTCCTCATAATGATTATCGCAAATTCTGGATGTCTATCCATGGTAACACTTTTAATGGCGGGCTCTTTCGCAAATCTTTCTTCTTGAGAAACCCTTAGAAAATCGTGGTAA
>NW_027289196.1:0-2799 GCF_016086655.4 Lepeophtheirus salmonis | reverse complement strand
CGGCCCGTTAACAAATTGTATAATATATCTTTCTTTCTCCTTTGCCTCACTTTGTTTCTATCTCTTTCTTCTTTTTCTCTCTTTGTTTCTATCTTTTTTAGCTCGACATACCAATATATATGGACTTTTATTATGCCATCAATACAAAAATATTGTCATTTATTTTATTGACATACCAATTACTACTGGTTGCTAAATTATATCTCGATAAAGTTTTATATTGAAGGCAAAGATTTTTTGCCGCATGTGGTATGTAATTTGACCTTTTTGTTACTCAAACAAAAAAATGTAAATATTTTTTGTAACGAATATCAATTGTAGGTCCTAGAATTTTCAAGTCTGGCCCCTTTATATTCGTTGTAAACAATGAAGAAAAAGTGTTACATAAGTGATCACGGAAAAATGATCACGGAAAACCACCAAAAATCATTAGTCTATCAACAAACATACCCAATTCAACAAGTTTTTATTATGTTCAATGTCTGTTGTGAAGTTAGTAGGAAACAAGTTAATCCAGAAATTAGTATTAAAAAGTATGCTCTGAAACTTTGAATTTGATTAAATACAATTTTTAATTGACAAGGTGTACCCTAATACTTAATACTTTTAATTTAGTACAAGTCATAGAGTTTAAGAATTATAGTTTATAAATTTCAACGGAACAATAGTCAAAAAAGTTTGTTAAAAACAATTTTTTTTTATGCTTCATTTACGAGAATTGAAGGGAACCTTGAGACTGTTGCGTAGCTTCATTACTTAGAAAGAGCAACCTAGTCATTTTTTACGCCCTTAAAGGTCATGAAAATTAACAGAACCTTCAAAAGATGCACCGGAGACAGATGCAAGAAGACAAATAATCTCAAAGATTATCCTCAAAGTAGTAGATTACGGGCAACACGAACTATGACGAATATCAGAATCATAAAAGAAAAGATTCAACGAAATCCCGAGAGGAGCCTCCGTAAAATGGCAAAGGACCTATGTAGGCAAGGGACATGCAACAATGAGCGTACTTGTGAAGAAGGATTTGAAGATGTTACCTTACCTTCGTCTGAAGAGAAAGCTCCTTTCAATCAGAACCAAAGAAAATAGTGTCTATCGATGGAAGAAATTCCTTAGTCTGTTGAAGTAGGGTATGACTCTAAATATTATTTGTAGTGATACAAAAGATTTTTTTGAGGCTATATGGAACTCCCACAATGAATTAGGGTTGCCCATAAAAGGAACTGATATGCCTTGTAGAATCTATCAGACGCAAAAACCCAGTCAGTGATAGTCTGGGGAACTGTCAGCTGGTCCGGTAAGGCACTTCCAGCCTTTTGACATCCTGAAGTCATAGTTAAAAAGCTTAAAGTACACAAAACCATCACGAAGAACGGTCTTATTCAAGAAGCAAATTCTCATTTCAATGAAAGTGGTGTCCCTTCTCATCCAATAAGTTCAATATGACACAGGAGTGGTACAAAACTGATCTCTCTAGCTTTTTGGAGCTGTTATATTTCATCTACATCCAGTCCGGATTAGAACCCGATTGATTTTGAATGTAGTCCATTTTAGAGGAGAGGGCATGCAAGAAAACTCATCCAAATCCGGATGCACTGAAAGTCTCCCTAATTTAAAAACGGAACAATATTCCGATGCAAAGGGTCTGTGCCTGCTGCAATGATTTCCACAACAGACTCAAGGCTATAATGTTGTCAGAAGGAGACCATTTGAAATATTTTTTTGTCACTTATGTTTAAGATTATCAGTAGTATTCATAAAATATTTAAGATATGAAATCAGACTTGATCAATAAAAAAAGGTAATAAAGAGGACTGACGTCATCAATAGCCGAATTTATAAGTTTAAGACTAACATGTAGTACTGTACTGAACTGGAACAGGTCTGAATTGGACAGGACTGCTATCTCTATTCCTAAAAAAAACTACACAACAGTAGGTCTTGGAGTGTTTTAGATATAAATGGTAGTAAATATGATTGTCTTATTTGAAAAACTAACAGATGATTTTGGTCTTTTTTTCTATTTATTTTAGGGCGAAAGGATGCATGATGTGAAAAAGTAATGATGTCAAATATGTGCATACTGCCCAATATTTTAGAACATATTTTAGTCATTTATAGGTTGTTTTATACAAATTATTGGGAAAAGTAAAGGTACTCCATAGTTTTATCTCGAGTTTATAATATTTATTTTTTTATAAGAAACTTATATTGGCTCCAACATGGAGTTTTAAAAAATATCCTATCTAATTCTTCACTAATATATTGTGTTATGATTCCATAGATTTTTTTTTAAATACAGAAACTACATACCCCTCTTATTCAAAAAGAATTAATGAACATGATATTTTTTTTTTGTGTTTCTACAATATCCTCATATTCATCCCCAGGGATATGATCAATTATCATCAACCTTATCAATAATACCTATAGGACAATTGAAGTAAAAAGTACAAAATTAAATTTAGAGTTATTAGTCTATTTATTGTATAATAATAACAAAAGTCAACAAAAAAATTAATTGTTAGATCCATATGTAAGCCGTCAAGACAAAAGCAATCGAGCATGAATTTTCTGAAATGGAGTATGGATAACAATTATATTCCTCGACGCACTTTTTCAATTTCAATCAGCAAATTATTCGTATTAACAATGTAGCTGTGCGAAAAATTGCGCTTAATAAATGCATAGCAAGGGATTTTTACTAAATTAACCGTGACAACAGCTAAGCTGATCTCCTCCAAACTTTTTTCAAATTGTTAGGGTAAGTAGGTTGTTAGGTTTTGCGTAAATAAA
>NW_027289194.1:0-1118 GCF_016086655.4 Lepeophtheirus salmonis | reverse complement strand
TGCAAATTAATGTTAGTCTTTTTAAATAATAAGTTCTGAAATTGATTTTATAATTCTACTAAGTATCAAGCAAGGATATTGTCAAGTTTCATAACAATCAAAAAAAGTATTGAAAGGATTTACTTTTATAGATGTTAATATCAATATTAGTTAAAATTTTTGCTTTTTATACTTTTTGGTATGGTCTTAAGTTAACCATTTTGAACTAAAAATGATTTTTAATTATATACATTTACTTAATTTGTGTTGCTTTACACTGCATTAAGTCTGGATTTTAAAATGATTACTTTACAATTATATAAGACAGAGTGATGTGGGCCTCAACAGTGACGTCATTAATTTTTCATTCTTTTCTTGATAATGAAAAACCACAAGCCTGAAATTTCCTTGCTGCCTCACCTTTATAGTCACCTTGGAAATTACCGTGACGAGTAAAATGTCGTAATCATAAAAATTACAAACATAGCATTTTCTCTCCCAAAACAAGAAATATTTATAGCTCAAAACTTCTTTATTTCGATAGAGTGAGTTATTGGGGATTATTGATTATAAAAAATAACACTTCTGAGTGTTAAAGTTACACGTAAACATGTAAACAAATATCAAAAAAAAACTTTGAAAAAAAAAAAAAAAAAAGTACCGACATACTCTCTTTTTCATTCCTAACAAAACGATCCTCTGGATTAAAAAAAGTCTATGTATTTCCAGTGTTGCCAAGTGGGGTTCACCAAAATTCAGTGAAAATTGGCTTTAAATTAAGAGACAGCGTTTCATAAGAGCATGCGTTCAAGAGCTCGATGAAACTCTGAGTAATGCCGGGTGCTTGAGCTAGTAATTAATACACGAGGAAATGTATAATGCATGCACGTATTTATTTCACCGAAATGTATAGCTTACAAATACATTATTAAATACTAAGGGAATAATTTTGATTTACTCCTGTTTTTGCTAGAGAGTGTAAGCGGTTTTCCTCGTCGCAGCATCGGTATGACTATAATTCATGTACCCTTCACTCATAAAAACGCGTTGAGTGAAGAAAACCAGAGGGCCCTCTTTCTTGTAAGCATTAAAAAGCATTACATTAGGATTTGTGGCATTGTCTTTCAAAACCTCTGCAT
>NW_027289193.1:0-456 GCF_016086655.4 Lepeophtheirus salmonis | reverse complement strand
ATCGTAAGAATGAGAGAATGATGATAGACTAATTATATTCAATTTCCTACCTCTGACGTAACAACTAATTTGTAATAGAAAGGTAAAGTTCAAAGCAACCACATAAAAGAAAAGGACACCGAAAAAATCCTTGCGGAAAAAAGCTCGCCCAAATAAATTTAGATAAAAAAATCGCTGTAATGTGTGGCAGGCGTTATAAGTGCATCACACATCATACGAGTATGTGAAACATAATTATGGAAACCCTTTTAAAGTTTAGCATACACTAGAGTAGGTTCGTCCGTGACATTGGGAAATTAAAATTAATTCTGAACTCACTGGAGGTTGGTTTTTTTCTTTGTACACTTTTTTTCAAAGGCAATTATTATAATTTATTTGAAAATATAGTAACTTACACTTGAAATATTTTCACAATATTTGAGTTATTTATCCTTGATAAACATAAAGTAAGATAAC
>NW_027289192.1:0-3699 GCF_016086655.4 Lepeophtheirus salmonis | reverse complement strand
CTTCCTTCAATGGAGGTCAATGTTTTATATATAAGTCAGATAAATTAGTTAGACTTGCAGTACCATTCAAAGTCAACTATCAATCAAACCCAGGATATCTTGGTCGAAATCATCGTCCTATTGATTAGTGGTTGTTGTAGTACTGCCTATTCCTATATTTGAAGATTGCATGATTCTGCAAGGTGTAGGTTTTCAACCAAACGAGGAAAAAAGAAACAAATCTGAGGCAAAGTCAATAATAACCATTTTGGATGCAGTTTAATTTATAAATTATTTATCTTTAGAACATTTTGACTCTATGATCCAAGAAAAGGCTTATTCTTTTCCAATAAACTCGAAAATAAAAGCCAACCACAAAAATGCTTTCAATATCTAAAATAATTTCCATGTCTTCATTGGATTGTTTCTTTGATAATATTAAATAATTTTTACAGTTGAATCGTTGAAAAGATATGACTGAAAAGAGATTTATTTATCTTACTATATATATATCTTATCTTACTATTATATATCTTATCTTATTATATAAAGTAGTACTAGTGATTTATCATAAACTATAGCAGATTAAATGTACTGAATTGGTCTTGTATGAATTTAATTGAGGTGCTTTTTATACGAATATATAGTTTTGTATACATAAGGTCTTTATTTTTGGATGGAGGCTATCTTTATCATTTTGATGTTCATTAAGAAATTGTTTTACTCTATTATATCCAATAATGGAATATTTCTAGGGGCTAAGCTAAATGCCTAGATATTGGTATTCAAGTGACTTAGGTATTTATACTTTTTGGTTATTTTGTTCATTATTCAATTGAAAAGACTGCATTTCTTTGAATTAATTAAAATCCGATACTTTTCCAGTCTTCCAAGATTAATATTAGCATTCTCTCTGAAATTTGATATATGTTTGTGAAATTTCGTTTTTCTCAGAGGTTAAAATATTTCTGTCGTTTTATTCTTTGGCTTTTTTCAGTCAATCAATTTTAAATTCGTTGCCACAGAATCGTATTAGTATGCTCTTTTCAAGATTTGATTCACTTTGAGCTCCATTTCAAAAACTCAGTGAGGTCACTATCGTTGTATCTTTTTATGGAAATAAAACTTTCGTGCTGTCAACATTCATGTTAATATTTGATCTTAACTCAGTATAAAAATCATATATATACACATTAAAAAGAGTCAAACACTGCATTGAGGGACTGATGAGTGGACTTAAGCAAAGTGTCGATTTTTATCATGAACCCTTTGTTCTCTGTTTCTCAACCAAGAAGTATACCAGCAACCATATCCATATTTTTCGTAAAAATCAAAATTTAAAGATTTTTTTCAAATTTGAAGGCATATTATATTGTCCAATATTTTACAAAAATCAAAGCAAAGAATATAAATATCTAGTCCTATATCTTTCCACCAATGGCAAATATTTTAAAATGATAAATTACATAAGTTCAGTATATTTTCCTAATTGTTTCTAAATGAAAAATCAGTTTTAGAAGTATGCAAAGATAACGTTTTATTATTTTATTGATTTTTCGACCCACTTGACTTCAATAATTATTCATAGTTTCTTCATTGTTTTATTGAATATCATTGTGAGGGAAAGTTACAATACCATGTTGATTTTCTTTGGGAGATAGACAGCTATGCTATCAAGGCCAGGAGATGAAGAGGTCTTTTTACGAAATAATTATTTTTCTGAACTTCCAACTATCAGTCTTGGGAAAAAAAATCAGCAACTTATAGAAACATTTACCATATTTTCATTAAGGTCATGCAAATCAACTGATCTAAAATAATTATTAGTAATGTTTAAGTCTCCCGTGATAACTTCACCATCGATAAGGGCTTTATCTATTCTTCATTTAGAAAATATAGGTTCTTTGTTTTGATAATTGGGGCTTTTAATTATATTTTCTTCCTAAGCATGATACCTGAACATTTGTTTCAGCTTCAAGTGCTCTATATCAATTTAAATTAATCTAAATTTTGAGGACATGGAAAGTTTTTATAGAATGACAAAAATAAGAATATGGTCATCATTTTTGTAGTCATGTCTGTAAGAAGTGTTACGATCAGATATTGGCGTTCTTATGCTGCCATAAGTTTTTATGAAATTAGGGTCAGATATTTTAATTTAAGGTATGACCTTATCTATTATATTAATTGCAGGACCCAACATAACAAGATTTAAAACATTTCCTAGTGTCACTTCCATTGTAAATTGATTGAAAAAAGCATCCTGAAATGATGGAATGTAGAGTCTTGACGTATTGGAGAATTATGTACATGTGACCGAATTAATATACAATGAGAACCATCCAAAAATTTCTTATTTGTGTTATACTCAACAATTCCATTACTACTTCATGATGTTGTCAATAACATGCATTTTGAATCTTAAGTTCTTGTTTAGGTACACACTCTACAAAACCAAATTTTAAAATTGAACAGCTTTATTTTTTGATTTTTTTTTAAATTAAAGTATTCCAAATTGTTATTCAAAAATTATTTAAATTTTTTTGTAAATAGATACGGATTTTCGAAAAAAAATAATATTAATGAAAAAAATTTACTTTTTTTTCTTGAAAAAAAATAATTAATATCTGGATTTAAAAAAAAAGAAAAAAAACCGTTTGTTAGTCGTGCTGGTATGCAAAACAACCGAAGATCGAGATATGAACTGAGAAAATATATTGAAATTTGTAAGACTTGTACATTATACATACATGAAGCACTTTATAAATTCACATAATAGGTAGACCTCTTATTCAAAAAGCTTTCATAAAAATGTAACTGAATCCCTTCGGATATTTTCATACTTTTTTGTTATGTTCCTTTAATTGGTAAGATGGAGTTGCAATGATTCAGTATTAGTAAACATTATAGTATTACATTTACTCTATTTGACCTAGGAATCTGTTGTATTTCAAGTATACATGAAACATTTTTACCCTTTTCATGCTTATGTCTCTTAAAAAATTTTCAAATAGTGTCATAGAAAACAGCTTAGTAAGTGCTAATAATTTACGGAGTATCATTAACAGTCCTTTAACACCTTTCATTTTTACTTATAGTATGGCAAACCTAGTATCTAACGAATCAGAAAGGATTGCCATTGATCGGATAATGCCAAACTAGCCAAAAATATATATAAATAATACCTGAGGCTAGTGCATTATATTCAATAAATCTTAATTGAATAATTTCATCTCTCTATGTTTTTTTTGGTCTCCAATATTATTCATTTGTTAAATATTTCAATTTAACAGAATACAATTAATAATTACGAAAAAATATTGATAATGTCAAAGTACTTAATCCATTAATATTAAATGATGATCATAGAGTATAATGTAAATTTCAGATGGTGTATAATATAGACCACAGATCTATTTTTTTAAGACAGCTCTAATAATTAATTTAGAATATGTCCTTGTAATATTGAAAAAATCTTGTTAAATAGCCAGAGCCTAAGAGAAGAGTGTTAAATTTAGATTTTTAATAAATGATTGAGACATTTAGTCAATTAAATTATACTTATTTGAAAAAAACAAAAGGTTCCATGTCTAATTTGAATTTGGCAATTGAATCACAAATTTTTTAGAAAATTTACATAAAAATGAAGATTGCACTAAAAATATGTGGCATAAATGTATATGAACTCGTTTGACTATTGATTAATATATTATGTCTGTT
>NW_027289191.1:0-4692 GCF_016086655.4 Lepeophtheirus salmonis | reverse complement strand
TAGTATTTTTATTACTTTGTTCCACTGAACAAGGGAGATGTGATCACTCATTTCCTAATAATGAAGACCTCAGGAAAAAGTGGATAAGGACTATGCGTAGGGAAGGTTTTGATTATAGTAAGTATTCTCGTGTTCGGAGTCGTCATTTCCATGATTCCTGCCATCAGTTCCATAGTACATCTAAAGGAACAAGACTAGCTAAATTAAATCCAAATGCAATGCCGAGGATATTTTCAGCTTACTTATCGGGTTTACCTCCTCGTCCCAGATAAGAACAGTAAGTACTGTAGAAAAGAGGCAATTTTAAGACTTTTAATCGTTTTTGGTTTTAATGTTAAATATTTTCTTTGTTTTTATATTGAAATTATTTTATTGTTTAAATTTTTAGAGTTGATCAAGAAAACCTACGGCTGCAGCAAAAATTACTTCCTTCATATATGAAAAATATCAAATAACTACAGCACGATGATATAAAAAAAGATATTGACAGATCTTGCCTTCCTCAAAAAAACCCATGACGTGTATGAGGAAGATTTCGCAATATTTTTTTTTCATTTTCTTCTCTTTTGGGTGTTCCTCAAATGAGTTATGAATTGAAAATTCTTAGAGATTTTTCATTTGATATTTTTCAAATGGTTTTTCAGTTTCTAAGAAAAGACATTGTCATATTGTGAATCAAAGACGATTGAAAAATATTCACAGATAAATAACATCATCGCATTTTTAAAGAATAAAAGATCCTTTCATCTGGCTTATTGAGGGCAAATAATTGGTTAAAGTCTTATCTAGAAAACAAAGAGTACAACTCAAACAAAAATCTCCAATTTATTATCAAAGCAGCTCGACTTACATTGAAAGAGTATGGAAATTAAGAAGATAATTTATGGCAAATGAGCTCTTTACGTCAAATTAAAGAATCTGGACTGATTACCTTACCCACCGTAAATTATATTAAAAAAATTAATAATTTTTTTAATATCGTTCTCCTCATAGTTGAGAAAGTGGCAAGATATGACCAAAAAGGAAGGCTTTGAAGAACTCACGCCAGAAACTTTTACGGCTGCATACTAAACAGCAATTGGTTTAAGTGAGTTATTTACGAGATATTAACGGTGTTCAATACATTCTTTTACAAAAATTAACTCTGACCCAATAGAGAGAAGTTTTGGTGGTTATTGGCAACTCGAAGGAGGAAATTATTACATAAATACCAGGTACTTCTTGAAAGCAGAGAAAGACACGCTTTTCTTTACTTTTGAAGCCGGAAATTAAGTCCTAAGGCAATGTCAAAGACATTTTTCGAGGTGAAGATGAGAAAGGATCAAAGTTTCAAGACGTAAACAAAGTTTTATCTTTAATTCCTTCTTATTTCTTTCTGATCTTCAATTTCCTTCGGGAATTGAAGGTCTCATAAATTATTTAAGTGGATATTCTACTCATTCTCTGATTAAATGTGGAAGAAACTGAGAAGTGTTTTAACAGCATAAATAGAAGTGGTCTTAAAAAACCCAGCAATGTCATGTAGCTTTTATGTAGCAACATATATTTATTATTGTGCTTTGTTTTTCATGCCGAAGAAATAATCAGTTATTTACTGTCAATGTCTAATCCAAAGATGGTATTTATCAGAGCCGATAAAGAACTAGTTTTTTTTTTCTTCTCACTATTTGACCTGGCTATATGAAGTATATTGCTACCAAAATTACTCCATCGGATCTTATTATGTGCTCAATATTTTTGGAAAAAAAAAATTGTGATGGTAACAGCAAAATTTATAGCGCTATATAAGATATATTATAAAGAAAAACAATTTCAAATCAATTTCCTCTAAAAAGATTAAAAATATTGAATTTTAAATGAGTTTGTTAATTCAGTTTGTTTCATAATTTTTTTATATCAAGAAATCTCTCGGTGTAAAAGATTAAATTGTATTTTAAAAAATTTATTTAGCATATATGTATACACTATAGAAGTTTTTTTTTTTTAATTTTGGGATATTCTTTAAATATCATATTTATTTATTTAGCCCAACGTTTGAAAGAAAAAAGCGCACACGGAAAGAAATGCACCTTCCATGTAACTCCAGTATTCCTTGCATCAGATGAAGTTTAGAAAAGAGTGAACACTAAAGTTCAGTGTATCATATTAAGAAATAAGATAAAATAAGAATACATATATTTAGGGCTGTAACTCCTTATCTTTTTTTTTTTTTTTTTTTTTGTGTGGGAGCTTCGTTATTTTTGGCGACCTGAGCAAAAAAAACTGTACAGTTCTTAACATTATTTTTTCACTCTTGAAGACAAAATATCATTTTTTTTAGTAACTAAATGTAAATGTGTTAAAGAAAATCGAGGATTTAATGAGGATTTTTTCAGAGTTATATATCAATAAAGTAAATTTATACCATTAAAAAAAGTGTCTCTTCTTCGATGCCCGATAATTCCGGGAAATGCCAGTTACTACTGCAAGTAGTAAATAATATCTATTATTTCAAACAGTATTTGATGCTTATCAAATTGTAAAAAGTTTTCAAAAGAAAATTAATATGACATTCAATGATGCATTGTTCCTCATTTGATTAATCTTATAAAATCTCTGCCAAAAAATTATTTTTACAGTTGATATACTTATACAGTCATTTGACATTTTTTTTCTGAGTTCTTAAGTCGAGGAAGAAAATAATAATATCTTTTGAAATTATTAGAGTATCTTTTGCATGCCAATAAAAAACATGGAAATGATTGAATATTTAAAAGTGTATGTAATAATGGCATATTACAAAAAACATTTGTGGATAAAAATATTTTTATGATATAAATAAATACCCAATTAAACGAGAAGCGTAATTTCCTTTCTATAAATATCTTAAAAACCCGTACTATGACAGAGTCAAGAGATTGGAGATTAAATTCGTTCAAACGTTATGTTTTAAATCAATATTATAAAATGAACTTCTTTCATAATCCCTAAAATATTGTCAGGAAACAACACTACGAAATTAGGATTTTTGAAAGTTTAATCGAATTGATAGATTCTTGATTTCAATTCACAACTACTGACTATTTATTTGAAGTATATTTCAATATGAAAACTATCAGTAAGCAAATAAAGTTATGCAAACTTGATATTTATTTAATATTTATTTTGGGTAATACATTTGAGATTTCATTTTCATAGCAATATATATTTTTATTATTATTATGATCATAAAATTGTATATTGAGAGGGGAGGGGCTCGAAGAGTTGTAACAGTCCCTTTTTTCTTGAACATCAAACAGCTTTACCCATAAAATTTACATCACAATTGTATTATGTAATACGGATTATTGTTTTTTAACTACATACTATGATAATTGTTACGTAGCTATTTGTTGATTGTTTACTGTTACTGATTATTTGGTATCTTTGCAATTTGTTGGTTTGTCTTCTAAGCATGCGTAACTATAGGTGGAGTATCGCCGCCTACAATACCTGTTTAGAGTAATTCTGACCAAATAACCTTCTTTTTTTATCAAACCCGGGAGGCTACCCAAAAAAAAATCGTTATGGGATTATTAATTATTGTTCTGAAATAAATTAGGTACTTTTACATTCGATTCAAGTAGAAGAACATAAGTTAGAATAACATCATTTATTTGAATTATTTGACCATCAGCATTTTGTGTCCAAATGTGTCCCCACCCCATGTGTCCGTGGAACGGACAGGCTCATACTAGTATATATATTCAAATTAAATGTATAAACAACAATCTCATACATTTTACAAGATCATATGATGATAATACAGCACCTCAGCACCAAGTATTAGAGTAATAAGATACACAATTTTAGTTCTAATACTGATGGAAATGATCTCCTTCTCCTGATTGAGAAAAACAGGTAGAGCCAGGCTTTACTGGAATAGTGCACATCTGTGTGAGACTCGTTGAATTATGGTTTTCTTAGTTTTGCTTTAGAATGGGAAAATTTGCAGGGTGTAAATGTCTCCGTGCTTTCGATTTATTGGAATGAAAAATATCTTCCTCTTTGACATAAAAACATATAAGCCTTCGGTTCGTAATTCTTCCACATCAGAACACAAGCAACCCTTGTTTTGGTGTAAATCTTATGGAAAAATAAAATATATATATATATATATATTCAAAAGTTAGGAAAATGCTTGTTCTGGCATCCAAAAGCAGCACAAGCAGGTATTTTTAGACAGAAAAATTATTCTTATTGATAACCAATCACTTCTATTCTTTTAAGCTAGGATTTTATAGATATGTTTATCAGCTGTAGAATATCCAGACTCTCTTAATCTAAGGTACTGAAGTATATATTAACTTATTACTTTGTTGTTTTTTCACAAAGAATACATTATAAAATACCTATGACGGATCAAGAGAGAAGAGGGAATCGACAGTTGACAACAAAATACATAGGGTGTTAGCGAAATAACGTCTTAGTGTAGCGCTCCGCTCTATGTATAATACATTTTTTTTTTTTTTGTACAAAGTGACTTGGTAATATATACGACTATATAAGTCGGATGAAATAAGGTTAATAGAAATACAAGAGAGTTAGACCGTCATGTAATCGGGCTTGCTAGAATTTTCAATCTGATGTATTGTACCGACTCAAGGAATACTAGAACTAATGGAAAGGAAAAAAAAATATCGCTCTCACACAAGAAGGCTCCTGTAGCTACGA
>NW_027289190.1:0-2738 GCF_016086655.4 Lepeophtheirus salmonis | reverse complement strand
GAAAGATTTGAGAAATGTTAATTATGTTTACTTGTGCAAAAAGGACAGGAGATTCAGATATGCTGTAAAAATTACAAAACCTCTCCATTTTAATTACATAAATAGCATTTATTCACTGTCCATGTTTTGCTTCTGATCGCTGTAAATTTGCCCGTACGTAATAAATTATCTTTCTATACCGAAATTGGAGACATTAATTACGGATAATTTCAATTCAAATATTACAACCTCTTAATTCTAAGGAAATAACTTCGTACAGAGAATAATATTTTATATGACTTTTTGATATATTTGACCAATCACCAATTTGGAGGATAATGAAAGTAAATGAAAGATCTCTTATGAAGTATACTGAGGGAAGAGGACTCCGAGTCTATCCATGGACTATGGATCAAGAGCAAAGGAGATCACATGTCATTAAGTAAAGCACTACAACCTTTTCTTGTATCTACCATGCACTATTATAGTATAATTACAGGACTAAGGTAGTAGGTATCATGGAGAGGATGTCATCAAATCTATTTTTTTACACCACAAACAAAAATTACTATAAATGTATACCATACAATCTTTAATGATTATCTAATCCTACATGGTATATTTTTCAAACAATTTTGATTGATTGAGTCCAGATACCTCTTTCCTACTCCAATCATATATTCATCGCTTTTTAAAGTTATTTAACCATTATCATAAGGTTGCAATGGGTGAATTTCAATTATCCGCTGTCACTATCTCCAATTTTGAGATAGAAAGAGAAAGTATAAACTTATACAATGTACCCGATTTATTAATAAAGATAATAAACAGTTTTTGAAAAAAACTGTTTATTAATGTATAATTATAGGACAGAAGCCATCGGATTTACCTAGTAATTATATAAACCACTCAAATTTTAACAAATTTTACTTCATTAAGTTTTTTTTACTTTAGTAAGGAAGACTGGGGGAGTTGCAACACATTTTTTATATTAATATTCCTTAGTCAGATGGAGTTGCAATAATAAAATATAAGTCAACATTATCGTATCACATGTTACCTAAGAACTGTCTTAAAGTACATTAACAAGTATCCACATGAATTATATTTCCTTTTACAGTAACGATCAAGTAACAAACCTGCGAACAATGAATACAAAAGAGTAATTGCTCCTGAGTACGTTGTCCATTGAGCTATGTTGTTCGCCTTTTTTTTTTTTTTGTCTCAATTATTACGTGCGACTTTCACATAAGCTTACTAAATTTTAACACAACATACCTGCACAAGTAGGCTAATACTTTAATATATTTAAAAGGTATATCGGTCATCCAATTGCCCACTAATTGCATTTGCATAATCCTACTCGTCAATTGTTAAGAGAGTAAAAAAATATGAAATTTTATTTTGACTTATTTGGATGAGAAACAATTAACTGTTGACAGATCTTATAACATCCCAAACTAAACATGGCTGGCCTTACAGAGATTTAATGTCCCTCACGTCTTTGAAACCAAGTTTCCAGCTAGTATCATAACCATTTGGGTCATTGTGAGGAACAGCAGTGTTATTCTCCATCTTCCTTGGGCCAAAAGACAGGGTGGGCCCCGACAGTTACTTTGAGCTCCTGTTTGACCATGTGATGCCTTGGTTGACAGCTGAGACCCATCGCATTCCTGTTTCAACAAGTCGTGGCCCCCTTTCATAAGACCTGCAACACCCAAAACTTGTTTAAAGAAGAGAAGGTGGCATTTTGAAACCCCCACACCATGTCCTCTAACTCCCCCTGTATAAATTCCATGGATTATTTCTTGTAAGGGGAGTTAGAGAGGAAGGTCTCTGTCAATTTACAAAACCGTATCAACTCCTCGAAGGACTCTATCATCGAGTTATGGAAATAAGTATCCTTCAAGGATATAATCAAGGCCTGAAAATCCTGCCTTAGGATCGAGGGAATGATTTGCGTAAATGGCTATTTTTTTCTTTGGTATTTTGAGAAACTTGTAAATAAAATTTCAAACCTCTACTTGCTTCTGTTATCGATCTTATCGGTTGGGGTTTCCTGCCCTTTTTCCCCCATGTATATCTTCTTCATTATTAATCACATCGGACTATCCGATACGACATAGCTTAGGTATGAGTGTATACTACAAACTCTTCTCAACAATATTGCGCTTGACCGGTTCAATCGTGAATTATAGTGCGTCGAGTATGGAGGTCTCAAATGGAGAAATTTTCCGTATTTTACAGTTTACTATCTCAAAGGGAAAACACGTCGTAAGCGTCTAAGAAAATGTGCAAAGTTTTTTTGCAAATAGGCACAAGGGTTTATATAAGAAGGGCATTGTGATGTTGGATTATCGTTGGCAACAAGTAATAATTAGCTTAAATCAGAACATTGCAACACTTCTTATAAAGCATTGAAATAAAGTGAAAAATACTTGATAATTTTTCCACAACATATTATTTTTAAATATTATCGGTAGAAGAATTGCTCTTACTAAAATATTATTTATATATATATCTACTTAGACGTGCACACGTACCACAGATGCAGTAATCCACCTTTAATCGTAATAATGTAACTTCCATACTTTCTCCCTATTTACTAATCTCTATTAAGGTATTCAGTATTATTAAAAGAGAATTATGAAACATAGTTCTGGACTTAGAACCATAAAATTATGTCAATTAATTTATAAGAAGGAAAAGTCAATTAAATTATTTACATCTAATCAATAAGTAATAATCAAACACCCTGA
>NW_027289189.1:0-2122 GCF_016086655.4 Lepeophtheirus salmonis | reverse complement strand
ATGACATCAATCACTACATTTTTAAACTTCAAAGACACATATTTTAAAAGAAAATAAATTAGAACAAGGGGGAAAATGCCGGCAAGCAATAACCCTACTCGAGCGTGTGTGTAACATAAATATAAAATAACATAAGATTAGTCAGATAATTTTTATTTTTATTTTTTTCCCACTTTTTTCTCATCAATGGTGTCAAATGTATGATTCTCGGCTGGATGGTATGTGGAATCAGAAAAGCTGCAATATCGATGGCTTCAGCGACAAAGTTAATTTTAGTGTCTGAACCTTTGAATATGAGACACAATGCTCTTATTTTGTTTTTATATGGTTACAGAATATTTTACAGGATAGTTTTTCTTTCCCCTCTAGGCAAATGACAGTGTATTGCCATTTCATAACAATAACAACTTGTAAACGAATTTTGAATAAAATAACAGATGCTCTCTATGCAAGGCACATCCATATTTTTCTTATTATTTCAAAACAAAATGACTTGGCACAAATTTAATAGACGAATTAGAACAATTTTGGTGAAATTTGAGATTTCTTGCATTTCAATTCAACTCAAATCTAATAAGACTTATTCCTCGCATTTATAATCAAAAGGCACCTCCCATTATGGTCAGCTGTACCAACTATTATAGATATATTATTTTTTTAGCAGGATATTTTGATAATAATTAACCCTAATTTACGCAATCTACATAGGTTAACGAATATATTCATATAAAGAAAACTAGAGCATTATACAAAGAATAGTAAATTACTAACATCTACTTAATTTGCGAAAACAATGGTATGTTGCTTTTTTGTAATTGCTTCACATATATAGGCCATTTTATTATTTTAATGAATAAATTGCCTAAATTTCTTCACAAAAATAATATAATAACTAATCATAACTAACATTAATCAAATATTACTAAGTAATATTATAATACAGTATCGAATAAAATACTATGTAGATTTTAATTGTATGTAGTTTATTTTAAAAATGGCGAAGAAATAATAGGACAGTGATAGTTTGCGATTCTTTAATATATACATAGCGGTTGGTATGACACACTTATTTGGCTAACTACCAGATGATTTCGGGCTTTTTTTCTGTTTCTTTTTATAGTAAAGGTTGCGTGATACAATAAAGATAAAGACGTGTAGTCAATATACAATTGTAATCTACAAAGATAGTACTGGCAAATTTGCAAATAATTTCTGCAAAATTTATGTATTTAGACATATAGATGTGTAATTTTATCTCTTCTAGAGACCGTTTTCCTTGCTCAAATCTTCCATCTCAAAAGAAATGCCATACCCGGACGTTGATGCGTCAGTATTAATTTCTAAATATGGATTGAGTTTCCGAAGGATAGGATAGCATGAGTCTCTTAAATTTGACCATCAGTTTAAGTTACTCTCAGACTCTAAGATCACAATCTGATTGATGGTTTGTAAGGGGTTTTATTTTCGTTCCCTTCAAATTGAGACTTTCGCATCAATAAAAAAGATTGTCGTCTCCCTTAAAACATTATCTGAAGAATTTGATACATTATTCTTATCATCTGACATTATTTTTTTATTTAAAAAAAGTAAAATAATTAACACAATATCACTTTAGCGAGAGAACTAAGAATATCAAATGAATATAGATAAAAATAAAACGATTGTGATCGTTTTCCCGTATAAATAAATGAATGACTTCATAGGAAAAGGAGTCTAGCCAAAAAATATGAAATATACTGGCAATACTATTTCCTCAGGCTAACGGTCGCGTTTCGCTAGACTTAGATGAGAGGTTTAGCGAAATTATTAACTTTATTGAACTCACATTGAGGCCTCCCACCATAATCTAAAAATGTGGATTTATCACTTTACGTTTATTTAGACCATAGATTATTATAGATTGCTTAAGGGGGCTGTCGACACAGCATTTCATGTCAGCTATTATCAGGGGCAGTAAATCAATCAAATTAATTATGACAAGGAAAGTAAACATGAAGTGATCATACAATACTTTATAATTTATAATACAATAACTTTATTTATGACGTACATATGAGTTATGAGTAAGGTTGATAATTTTGGTAAGAATACAAACGCCTGCGAGGAGAAGAGAAGAAATACT
>NW_027289188.1:0-1000 GCF_016086655.4 Lepeophtheirus salmonis | reverse complement strand
ATTAATGTATGTAGGAGTTCGACTTGTTTTGATATTAAATATTCATCATAGTGCCTTTTTTCCAGTTTATTTTCGTATAAAGGCATGATATTTTTACTCAGTTAAAATAAAGAAATTTAAATCTTAACATTGGTGACCCTGACGTGATATAATACCGCCTAAAAAGCTCATTCTGATGGTCAAGACCATGCGGACAATGTTATCTCAGATTGAACGAAAGTACGTAGCAGAAGAGGTCAGCATTTTAACTCTTGCCTTAGCAGAACTACGTCCTTCATAAATTCCCAGCGATGGATCTGGAAAATTGGTTTTGAAGAATTGAGCTGGATCCTTTGATGAGATAGAGCAATGAAGATCAGACCAAATATTGTTTAGCGGCTTCAACATTACCTTGTGAAGTTTGTAAGTATATTCCTATTAAAAAGAAGGACTCAGATATGATTGTGTAAAATGGGCAATTTTACAGAAATCGCACCTCTCACCTTCAGATAAAATTAAAAAGTTATAATATGCTGTGCGATTCATCGAATGTTCCCCTGGGGAAGTTATAAATGAAGCTGAGTGTCTCCCTGACGAGGAATACAGCCGTGATTCGTATCATCATTTACTACGGGAGGCCTTAATCATAAATGTGCCCAAATACCAGCAAATGTACTTGAAAGCAAAGTCCCATTCAGTTGAAGGGTTGAAGCAAATGTGTGCTGCAGCCAAAGAATTTAGCAATTCACATATTTCCACTGTTGAAGACCCGTCCGCTTCGCCTCCTATCAATCATGTTTTCAAAAACCTCTTCATAACACGTCAAAATTTACTAAATCTAAGGAGAAAAAAAATATCTGTTATTATCATTCTAAATTTTGAATGAACGCAACAACCTGTTCAGGAGCTAGTTGGATTTATTTTTTTGATGTTATTGGTACAACAACTTCAACTCTCAATCTAGAAGATTTCCAATGGAAATTTATTGTGCTACAAAGTGGTTATCCAATTTTCAATAAAT
>NW_027289187.1:0-620 GCF_016086655.4 Lepeophtheirus salmonis | reverse complement strand
TCTTGTTGGAACACGCAGGGAGAATTGCCAACGATGGATTTGTTCCATGGAAGAACTATGACGTATTCATCCGCTTAAGCTTGTATCTTAAAGGGAACCACACAGGTTTCATGGTTGGATGCAACCAGGCCTAAAGTCATCACTGAAGCAGGGTGTTTGGCGGTGGAAACATACTACATCCCCAAATGTTACTACTCGATCATTCTGCATGTATAAGGAAACTTCTTATCAGAAAAGATTACATGGTTCCTGCCTTTTTTTAGACCTCTGGACACCGCTGAGAGGGACTTGTTTATCTTCCTGGAAATGTCAGCAATGGAGGAATTTGTCTTTTTTTTTTTAAAGACTGACTTAAGGCGGTTAAAGGACAAGGAGGGTTTCCTATCTCCTCCTGTATAGTATCTGAGGTCCTCCCCAACCTTCAACCGCATGGATACATTGTAAATCGTCTTCCTCGTGGCTCCAGTCTGCCCCAGATGACCTTCTAATACCATCCCAGACGAAGGCTCACTACGATCTCAATCCTCTTCACGTACTATGTGGTCATGGTGGCAACTAGGACAATAATCGTCAACTAATTAAGTGTTTTATAACATTGCTCATGGGAACATTCTAAAAAA
>NW_027289186.1:0-22191 GCF_016086655.4 Lepeophtheirus salmonis | reverse complement strand
TAAACTTATTTGATTTAATAAGTTATTATTTTCCATTATCAATTTTTAATCTTGGATTTGTTTCTTTTCATTATCACATTGTAATTTTTGAAGGTATTTTGTAGGTACGTTTGTGTAAAAGATATTATTCCCTATATTCAGGAGGTACATTAATCATTTTTTATGGGAATCCATAATTGTTTTTTTTAAGTTTTTTTCCAGTTTTTTTTGTTATTTTATTATTCTGTTCACTTCCACATAATTTATTTACTTTGATTTCCAATGAACATTTTCATTAGTCAAAGTGCAATTGTCCTTCAACAAATTTTTAACTTTTTTCTCTAAGTCATTTATTCGTTCGTTACAATAATCAATTGTAATATTTTTGTAATGTATTTTTCTATAACGTTTGTACAACTCACATTTGTATTTTTTTAATAAAAATCCAGGTTAGAATTGTTTTTCTGAAGCATAAACAGCGATTCTGAATTTTTCTGTTGGGGAACTGGGGTACCTGTCCATCCACATCGGAAGTATGGAGTCTGAAGGAATAAGTATTTTTGCACTCAATCATGAATTTTTCAAATGAATTGGACGACTCAAGTTCAAATAGGGATATTTCTTGATTGTATGGTATAAAATCTTCTTCAAATCCAAGTCAAAACAATAATTTGACTAGAATTTCGAAGATAATTCGCGAATGGTTTTAGAATTAACTTTGTTTTCTGTTGTAATATAAATATGAAGTATGTGATCATGTTTCAATTCATCTCTTGATTTTGGAAACAAATTGAAGTTTTTATTAAGATATGCATAGACATACTCATTTTTTCTTGAAGATTGCATGGTAATTTTCCCTTTTGAGAAAGCATCATCTTCAAAATTTGAATTATTAAAACACAGCTTCCTCACCTTAAAAAAATTCTCCATTAATTAGAAGCGTAATTTTTGCCCAAAAATCGAAGCCAATTTAAGGATAAAGAAATAGTCCTATTATTTATTAGCGACTACAAAATATTTTATCTCTTAAAAACGGATGCTCTCAATCAATTAATTTTTTTTTCCCGTATGAATAGATAAATATTCAAGCTGTGTTAGGTTTGTTTTTTTTAAATTACCCTGTCAACTGAAAGGGTGATTTTATGTACCAAACTACCACAGAAATCTGCAGTTCATAACATCTTCTAATGATAAAGGCATAATGTTGTACGTTATTATTATCATAAGTACTAACATACATAATTCATATTTTACCTACTCAGTTTATATATAACGGATGCACGTATATGAATACTCATATATAAATGTTGATGAAAAAAGGTACTTTCTTTTTGGAAAATCATTATTTCATTATTTTGTAAAAGACACACACATTCCTAAAATATATATTTTGTATATAATAATAAAGTTATATAAAAAATGTTATGTACATATGTAATACAAAATAAATATTATATGTATGTATAAAAAGTTAAAGGATATCTAAATAATAATATTTTATATATATAAAACTTGATGCTATTAGAAAAGCTAAAAACTCTATGAATATAAATTGAATTGTAATGAGTGAAGAAGTTTGTTGTTTCTGAATGGATTCTTCTTACTTTGACATTTAAACTGTTTTGAGTACACCGTTTTCACATGTAAAATTAAGGCATTTCAAATAATCCAGATCCAAAAGTTGACCTATTTATTATTATTTTTTTCTTTTTCTTTTAATTATCAATATCTGATTTTTTTTTCTGAATAGCTATGCATTTAATAAAAGACAAATAATATTCATAATTTATTTTTTGAAGTTTCTTCCAAGACAATTAATATTTAAAATTTTATTCTAAAATATTTAAATTTCAGTGACAAGAATGTCCTCCGCCTTCACTTTCATCATTTCCTCTCATGAACATTACAATGGAAGAAAGGAGGATCATGAATAAGAATCCCACCAGAATACTTACCACCTAGATATAAAATATAATATAATTTATAGAAGACCAAAAATGTATATACTATTTTATTGTATTTATTTAATTCATTAGCAAAAGGCAAATAAAAGGATTAACTGTCTAATCTGTCTATGGAAGCTATGATTACATCAAGAGTGTATTGTTGCTACATAAAATTGGATTTTCAGTAAGGTTTCTTCAAAGGGACCTTGCCAAAAAGCATATATATGGATAAACAAAATTTTTGTATAGAAAAACTTTTATCAAAGTTAGCAGAGTTTAAAAACAAAAAAACAGAGAAAATGATTTCCATATAAATCGTACAATACTTTAAAGGTATAGCATTCTATGAAAGTCCATAGATCTTTCTAACGTAGGCTGAACTTAAGATAACCTTGAATGTTAGTACCATATATTAGAGGAAAACTCTTGATTTCAATAAAGAATATTGCGACATGAACTCAAACTAACGGGTAGATTTTCATGTGAATTTGAGAAATCTTTCAATGATTTAAACTTAAATATACGAAGGTCATTCTAGAAAATTAGTGACCCGTTGTCTAATAAACTATGAGACATGTATTAATTAAATATAATATGTATTTTAAATTATCATGTCACCTGTATCAATCCATGTTTCTGTTTTGCTCGTTCTTTTTCTAATACTTCAAAGAAAACAACATAGAGAAGGGTTCCTGCTGTCAATCCATTGAGAACCGTAATAGCAACTGTTTGTTCAGTTGATTCTTGATCATTTGCATTTGTAACAAAAAATTCCAATGATGATTCCAAGTGGGGAAATACTAGAGAATATACAAATCAAAGACACTACCATATTGCGACTTAATCCAGAAACAACAAACTGCATTCCAATCACGAATGCTATCACAAATTTATGAGAAGCTATGGCAAACAATAGATACCACACATGGTGTGAAGTTAAACCCAAGCCAATAGCCATTCCTTCGAATACAGAATGCAATCCAAGAGCTACAATAATGATAAAAGCTCTAAGTCCTGCTTTGAAATGACTAGATGAAGATAGAACTTCTTTAACAACGAACTCATGATTATGTCCTCCAGATAATGTTGACTCTCCATCCAAATGGCGTCCGGGTTTGCTCCATCTATGACTCAATAAATGTACAATTTCTTCGACAAAATAAATAAGTAAAAATCCAGCTAATGTTAAGATTTCAATCAGTGGAAAACCCGTGTCTGTCATGATTCCTTTTCCAACGGCTTCATTCATATGTTCGTTAGCTTCTGGTATCATGTGAGTGAGGCATGTTGTCAGGAGGACACCTGCTCCGAAGCATACAATGATAGTTATGATCAGTTCGAAAGCGTTTTTCTTTTTATCGTCATTTTTTATTTTTTTAATGTATGAGTTTAGTCCAAGGGGAATTAGACCAAAAATTATAGCAAAACCTCCGAGAATAATAACAGAGACAATTTTTGCAATGAGAATTTGATCCATTTTGAACTTTTAATAATGAATATGCAAAAACAAAATATCAATCAACAACTTTTAATTCCGTAATATTGACTGATGAAGAGAACAATTTCTGATTGAGGCTTCCTTCTTTCTCAAAATGAAAATGTAATAATCAAAGCAAGGTTTAAAACTATTTATATTCACTTTTCAGTCTCAAAAGATTTTTTTTATCACAACCGAATCATGATAAGAGATGCAAACTATTTTATGTATTTACTAGTGATGGGATTCGGTCTGAAAGCCTAGACCGGTCTCAGATCGTTAATTTTTTAGTTTCGCTGAACTAATTCGGTCCATCTATTTTATTGTTCAATGACGTCATACGAAGTTTAAACAGAGATTGCATGGATTAACTTTGATCCTGTCGTCTGTTATATATACAGTATTTGTTCTAGAACATATCGCTTACTTTTTAGATTTATTGAAAAACCCAATGACGGTTGATTTAAAAAAAATAAAAATAAATTGTCTCTCATATTATATGAGACCTAAATACCAGTCCAATATCTGAGACTGTGGTCTTGACCAAAAAATTGGTCCAAATAGGTCTAGAAGAAATCACTTAAGACCGAATCGAATTAAAAATTCGGTGCTGATCGATTCTAAACACTACTCCCATTCTTTTGGTGCTACATTGAAAGAGAAGGCCAATGATACGCCGGGTAAGCGCAGATGGGCGATATTTTAAGGCAAGTTTTCAGACATTACAGAATATGTTGTGTAACTACTAATATATTACTTTTTATTTTATTTAGTTCTATTTACATACATAATTTTCAATCCGTCATCTTCATCTGTTTCAGCACTTTACAAATTATTTTGCAAGGGTTCCTTTTTCTGTCAAGTTGTTTAATCACAAATGGTTCAAAAATTATGCTCAAAAGGAGGTTAATTTTTTCTTTTTCTTTTAATTATCAATTTAATATTTTATTTTGTGAAGAGCTCTGTACTTAATAAAAAACAAATAATATTCATAATTTATTTTTTGAAGTTTCTTCCAAGACAATTAATATTTAAAATTTTATTCTAAAATATTTAAATTTCTGTGAATAGCTCTTGGATTTTGTTTCTAAAAATATCTAGGAACTAAGCCCTCACACAAAATATAATCCTGCGGACGCCCCTTCGCTATATGTACATTGAATATGAGGCAACTTTTACATTTTTTAATTCCTCTTAATCTTGATTTGTGTTCAAGAATGTTTTTATCTTGATGCACCACACTTTTCTATAATTGAAATCCTTCTTTTAAATTAAATTTATTATTATGTATTATTTAGATAAAATATATGACCCATGCTTCGAAATACTCAATTTACAATAATGCACACGGTAGTACTTACAATGTGAGATTATGTTTTTTTTTTCAAAAATCCATAGTCCAACATTTTTGCGTAATTTTTTTTTTCCAAACCAAAAAAAATTTGCTAGCAAAAAGAAAAAGTATTTTCTTTGGGAGGGGCTATTTATTAATATACAAATTCTTGTTGTTGTTTTGATTGATCCATTGCACGGACTCTTTGACTTCTAAAACCCTATGTTTATCATACTGTTGCAATATTGAGAAAAAGTATCCCAGCTTGGTTTTTATGTTATCGCCACACATATATTTTTTTTCTGGGGAGGAGGGGCTTGGTTTAGAATTTTTTTTAAAACAAATACAGTACTTATTAAATACTTACTTACTAAATCTCGTTTTGTCTGTCTTATCACTAAGGAATATATCAGGAGCATAGATCTTCCTGAAACATGGGAGAGGAGGATTATCCGTTCTGTGAAAGGTACCAATGATGTTCAGAAATTCACCTCAAAATTTCAGATATCGACAATTGGATTTTTTATTTTTTTTTCTATATCGTAAAGACTTTGAAAAATAGAAAACGACTTCAAACACACTTTAGCTTTTGTGCTATTTGGTATTCCTTCTAACAGAAAGTAGAGTTTAGATGAAGAAAAATCAATTAGTGTATCTTGTCAGTAATTGTAAGGCTTTTATTGCTCAACAGCTCACCGAAGACAGAGGAATTAACCGAAGAAATCTAAGGACTATTTAAGCATTGGTTGCAGCTAGATACACTGCTTTATCCCTGAGAATTCCCCAATGGCATGGCTCATTATGGAATTATACCACAGAATTAATTAGATATTTTCCATGGATATCACTTTAGTATGAATGTACTCTTAAGTTCACTGAAGTGCTTACGCACTCATTTAGAATATTTTGAGGACCTTTTCACAAAACATTTCTTTTTTTTTAAATAATTTCAAGTATTTTCTTCTTATTCAAGAAAAAAACAAAAAAAACACCGTAATGAAATAAGATAAAAGAGAAGGTATTGATAAAATAGGAACGGTTTCATGAAAGTAAAACTTATTCAGTGACGCCTATATTTTGAAAAAAATATCAAGAAAAAGGTACATAATCATGGCCCAAGTGTAAACCCCACACTAAAGTCTGTTCAAAATTATATAGATTAATTCATGATTTATTGTTAAAGACAGGTTAAAATATTGGTGATACAAAAGTGAAAATGTTTTTGTCTGCTATAGTGTTGACTCATGGTGGTCGTCAGGAACGCGATATATATTTTTGAGCCTATGTCGAAGCAAAAAAATAATTTTTGTGAATAACTTTTAACTATTTCAAAAACATTGTTGTTTAAAATATAAATTGAAAAAAAGTAAGGGGTCATATCACCTATGTGCCTAGTGGTTGAGTGGACACTGTACAATAACTTGTATCTTGATTCATCTTGGCCGGAACTTGAAATTATTTTTTCTAATGTACTAAACTATACTTTTGCATCCAACAAGTAGGTTTAAAATTGAATTTGATTTTACCGACCACCTGTTCCTCATCATCACTGTCCTAATGCACTTCATCTTTCTAAACTATGCAATTTTAGTAATAGTTAAATGTAACTACAAATTATTTCTTATCTTTGATACTAAAATAATATTCAAACAAGTAATCAAATAAACTTAAAAT
Organism: Lepeophtheirus salmonis; assembly: GCF_016086655.4. Lineage (NCBI taxonomy): Eukaryota > Metazoa > Arthropoda > Copepoda > Siphonostomatoida > Caligidae > Lepeophtheirus > Lepeophtheirus salmonis. The sequence goes on along the minus strand of NW_027289186.1, from coordinate 15,782 downwards.
ATATAATTTAAAATTAGCGACCACCCATACATTATAAAATAAATAAATGCAATTCTACTCTACAATTATATGCTAAATAAATAAGTTTCAATAATATAAAAACATTTAAAAGGACCATTAAAAATTAATTAAAATTTATAATTATGAGTCAAGAGCATCTAATTCAAAAATGCTTGGAAATTTACGACAAAATTTTAAAACATCAATATTTCCTTCCATTTAAAGGTCAGAGGGCACTGATTAACGTAGTACTTGTATTTTTATGAAATGTTTGAAAATAAATTCTTGAACTTATTATTTATTATTATTATTTAGGAGCTTGAACGTAATTATTCCCATTAAGTTCCAGCGAAGAATCATAATTAAATTTCCATCGATTGGAGAAATCAGTAATGTATTTGTTTTTCTCTGATGTGACGGTGGTAATAGTCTTATAACAATATCGTTCGAACTTAAGTAAATCACACTGATTTGAACATTTAACTTGTTTTATTTATTTGAGTTGTTTCAATGTTATTGTTTTTTTGTTAAGTACAATAGGTAACCGTATTTGATTATGTGAACCATCGTATTTACTATTCTTTATTATAGGATTTTTAGGTGTTTTAGAAGAAAATAAAATTTTGAATATAATGCTCGAAAGAAATCTTTTATACAAACGTAAATTTTCTTTTAGGAAAACGGGATTCTAAAAGAAAGCCCTTAATCAGGGGCGCCTGTCCAATTATTTATACAATACTTCTTCTTCTTTTTTAGGAGGGGAGGGGGCGCCAATGGAAGGTTTTTGTAATTTTTTGATAAAATATTGAAAAATTAAAATTGTTTGAAAAAAATTTCAAAACTTTTTTTATTTTTAATTAAAAACCGTTTTTCATTTTCTAATATATTTTTAGGAAAACAGGATTCTAAAAGAAAGCCCTTAATCAGGGGCGTCTGTCCAATTATTTATACAATACTTCCTCTTCTTTTTTAGGAGGGGAGGGGGCGCCAATGGAAGGTTTTTGTAATTTTTTGATAAAATATTGAAAAATTAAAATTGTTTGAAAAAAATTCCCAAAATTTATAGGTATTAATTTTTTTTTTTTTGGTAATTTAGTTTGATTTTAAGCATTATTTTTTTTAGCAAAAAATTAAAAAATTCATAGCTATTCATAGAAAATTAAATATGATGGAAGACAAATATAAAAAATCCACAGTTATTCACAGAAAATTAAATTTTATGGAAAATAATTGCTATTTAAAAGCAAAAATTCGGCGATTGCAAAGAGAATGAACATAAACAAAGGATTTGTGACGGTGGCGACAAGGGAGCTCCAAGAGATTGCGTCCGATTATTCGATTTCACTTCATGCAAAACGATGTCGATATGATCTCACCACAACACCATGACCTAGTTTTATTGAGCAATAAAAAAATAAATAATATTCTAGTTATTAGAGCAATACTCATCCGTATAAAACCTATTAATTAAATACTTATCACTGATGATGCACCATCGCTTCCGTTGGTGATTCAAAAAGAAGAAAAAGTTAATATTGAGAGATATTGTTTTCTTACCATTTTTTTTTACATGCCACGTTTTGATGTGGCAAATTATAACTACATACTTGTAAATACGATTTAAGATCATTGCATACGTGGAGCGAATGAACTTTTTCTAATGCTTCCTTGTAGTCTTCCCTACCATACTAGAGTGCAGATTCAAGATCTAAAAAAACATCAGGAAACTCCAAAATTTCCAGATTTTTTTTTTTGACTTGTTTGTGACAAAGTCTTAATATTTTTATATATAAAATCATTGGTTAAGTTTTTTGACCTCCTCTGCTTAACTTCGAGCGGGCTAAGCACTTTTCTTTTTGTAGTTAAACTGACTCTATCATCGAAGAAAGTGAGTCGAACGAGTTCCTTCCATAAATACTGTAAATGTTTGTACAATTTGCCAAAGGGGGATTTGTTAATATGTTTAATAATTGAAAAATATTCGATTAACAACTTCATTGGACTGAGGTCGTTCAAAGGAGAATTGGATGCCTGAGATGCATTCACCAAAGTTTTGATGTACATATATTCCTACAATGAAAACAAAAACATCACGTAATCCCTGTTCTTCCCTTGGTGTCAACTTGAATTACAATCTAAATCTTGAGACTATATATGACTTTTGAAATGCAACTAATATGGTGAATTGCACCAGGCGACATGAACGCTCCACGCTCAGGGGCATCGCTAAGAAATATGGTTAATAGCTTTTGTATTCGAATGTTGGAATAAGTTTAATTTGATTTTAATAACCCCCCTCCTATTGTTGTTAAGTGTGAGTGGATTTTAGTATAATTATTATGCATTAGAAAACATACAAAGAAGGTAATTACCAATTAGAAGGGGAAAAAATAAAAAAAAATCCTTATTTTTCACAATATTACTTCTGTGAAAACATTTTTCACCTGATAAAATTATTTTCAGGCCAATATTTCAAAAAAAAATTTCAAAAATAAGGGTAAAAATAAAGCCTCGATAACAAGATAATGTATACATATGTTATGTTTCAGTACTGACTTACTACACGACCTAATATTATATCAGATAATTAAATAGAATATGCTAATTTCAGAGTTGCATAAGTTTTTTGTTCAAATATGGTTTTTTCTTCATTGGTACAAAGATATTTACTATTTGTTATTTGCTATTTCCTTCTTCCATTGAATCTGGTATTTATTTAATATATTTTTTATTTACTTATCAATTCCAACTTTTGATACCTCTTAGATCTGTTACATCAAATATTTGTTATCTAAGTATGTCTTATTTAAGATTGAGGTAGGGAAATCTAAATAACCTTATGTATTTGAATAATGATAAAATAGTCTTAACTTATCTTATCATGGCTACAATAAGATTGTTTAAAAATCATAATGATTAGAAATCTCACAAAAAATCAAGTATATACAAAGAATTGTAGAGTATTAATATTCTTCAGTTATCAAACAAATTTAATCTTTTTGAATAGTTTAAAATAAAAAAAATTCAAAAAACGAAGCTTCCTTAGGATCCCGTTTTCCCAAAAAATATTTAATTTTTTGGGAAACTCCGCATTTTGGTATTTTATAATATTGATTTCATTTCATTATAATTACAAAGGGTGTCCGTGTTAAAAAAAACCAAAAAAAAACAAACTAAATAGGTATCCTTTCTCCTCTTTTTTTTTTCATTACTTAATCAGGGGATGGGGGGGATTGAAATTGTTTTAAAAATCCATTCTTAAATAAATCTATATGAATTTAAATATAATTACAACGTTTCATCAGAACTAATGCTATTTTAAATGTAGAAGTTTTATTCCCGTTTATAGAAGTAATTTTCTTCCCCTCCCCCACCCCCAAATCATTTAGAAGACAGCTGATGCCAATAAGGGTATTAAATCAATACCATAAGTCTCGCTCCTACCTTCTCCTCAAGCCCTTACCGAAATCCCTCTCTTAATATAATATATAGCTGTATTTTCGACCACAGGCTATAACCCCCATTTTTAATTGTTATTTTAGCCATAGAGCATAAAAATGAACAATAAAATGTTTTATGCCTTTTTCAAATGAATTTTTTAGAGTTTCATATTTTGAAATTAAAAAACTATATAGGGGTGGCAATGTGGAAAATAGGGCATTTTGTAAAATGCCCAGGAAATATATGAAATTTCCAATGGTCATTTTATCTTCATATACATTGTCAGGTAAAATGATTTTGAGTAATTAGATTATAATTATAAAACAATTTGAGCATTAAAGATTTGATTATGATAGAATTTCATTGTAAGTATTCACACAATCAAACTATTATATGATAAGAAAATATCACAAGAGACTCCATTTTATTTTGCGAAATATATCTCGGTCAACAGGTTTTGAAGGTGGTACCTATCGCTACCATTATTCTGAGTATCAAGGATCCTATCGAATATATGGGTTATGCAAGTGAATCACTTGTGCAGGAGGGGGATCAAATCCTATCGCGCTACTATCCTGAGTATCTAGGACCCCTTTTAATATCCTATTATACAACTCGGATCACTGGCTGTACCAGTGAACCACTTGTACAAAAGGCCGATCATTACATACCACCACCGCTTCCCTAAGTATCAAGGAACCCTTTGATACCCCTTATTACACACCAGGCATTGGGATGTGCTTGTTAGTTATTCGCCGACATGGTGGGCATTAGCCACCGCTTCATTGAGCATCATGAACCTTTGTTATTCACAAAACTCAAGGGATTTAACTTTTTTTGGTATTATGCTTAGTGGGCTCTGTAAAGATATGTGGAACTATGATGGTGGTTTATGACCGTCATGTGGCTTCTCTGTAACTCGAGGGTTCAGGTGTTTCTTAATACTAAAATGTAAGCCGAAAAGGTAAGATATTTGAATGAATGTATAGCAACAAGTGAATATTTAAAAAAAAAAATACATTAGAATTGTTTATTCTATTTGATAATATTCGCAATAAAAGATTGTATATTTCATAGACAATAGACAAAAAGAAAATACTTCTATAAATATATTTTTCAACATCAACAGTAATTTCAAAGAATCATCTTTTTGAACATTCTTAACATACCCAATTGTTTATCTAAATATTTTTGCTGAATATATTCTAAGCATAGACACATTAACCTAATAAACTACTTTTGCAGTATGTTACGACATTTGATATAAGAGAGGTTTCCTTTTTTTTTTTTTTTTTTTTTTTTGTAGATGAACTTATTTCTTATGAGTCTGTGGAATTTGACTACTTAAAGCAATGTAACTTAATATCCGTTCTCTGCTTCATGGATCTCAACAGCCAGGACGTAGATCTGTTTTTCCACGGTCGAAACTTGGAACTTGGAAATTGACACACTGTCCTACCTTAGTCTCATTAAACTGCCTTGAGGAGAGTTCCATAATACTGTTTTCTTGTTCTCCTTGCTTTTGATTAGCTCCTCTCTGTTACACTTGGCCGTCATGAGTAGAGCGTCAATGTGAGCACTTTAAATACGTCAAATCTTCTTCATCTTCAACTCTCGAAGGTTCTGAAACGTAGCAATTAAGGCCACAGATGGGACCCGCATACAGATTGTTGACCGAATACCTGGTTCTTGTCATCAACGGGTATTCTCCCTATGCCCTCTCCTTCGGGCCTTTTATGTTCTATATTTCCACACATCTCTAATGAAGGCTACTCCGTGGTTACATCACACTCTTTGGGTAAATGTAAGTCCTCAAGTCTGACCTTTATCGGATCGGATGGTCATACATTTCTTTGTATAAAATTTGTCCAATAGCAGAGTGAAAGCGGTGATTCTTGGCATACTGAACAAACCATTGCCCATCAGCCGACATACTTGTCTTGTTGTTACGTTGCGACATCATAAGAAGGTCTTGAATAGTGGCAGCGGTGACTACAGACACACCTTTTCGACCAGTGGCTCACTTGGGCAATCAATGGACTGGGTGTATTATAGGATATTGAAAGGAATCCTTGATCCTGAAGAAAGTGGAGGCGGGGGGTAATGATCGCCCTCTTGATTATATGGGTCTTTTGCACAACCTGTGGTTGGGGTACATTATAGGATAGTAAAAATGATCCTTGATACTCAGGAAAGCGGTAGCGGCGGGTAATAATATACCCTTTTCACTAGTGGTTCACTTGCACAATCCGTGGACCAGATTGTATTATATGATATTAGAAACGGTCCTTGATACTCAGGAGAGCAGCGGCGATGGATTTTGATCCCCCTTGTGGAGAAAGTGGTTAACTAGCGTAACTTGTGGACCGGTTCTTTATAATATATTCGATGGGATTTCTGATACGCAGGAAAAGTCGGCGATAGAATATAAATAACCTGTTGGTCGAGGTATATTTTGAAAAATAAAATGTAGTCTCTTTTTTGACAATTTCTTATCTATAGTTTGATTGTCTGAATACAATATAAATTTAAAAAAAAAAATCAATTTAATTGATCAAGGATGTCTAACCTTTTAATATAATGGACCTCATTGTCACTTAAAATATTTTAATGGCCTGCAGAACCTATTAAGTTAAATTCCCTGACATATGGGTACATAAACAAAACTATTCAATAGACATTTATTTCAATTTTAGACCAAACTTAAATAATGACCAAAATTTAATTTTTCAAAGCCAATCTCCTTCAAAAAGGCTAAAATGTCAATCCTGTACGAGTCTCAGAAAATATAAGATACTGTCAAATATTTCTGAATTTTTAGAAGTATTATTAGTGTTCTACAGGTATTGATGAGCCACAAGTTGGACATCCCTGCACTAGATTATCAAATTGCTAACAATGAAATTGTATCTTAATCAAATCCTTAATGATCAAATTGCTTTCAATCATTTTAACTGACAATTTAAATAAAGTTAAAATGAACATTCATCACTCCATTAGAAATTTTATAGATTACCTGCTCTTACGGCCATTTTGCACATTGCTCGATCTAACGTGCATTTTCCACAATGTCCGATTTTCCATATTGCCCTTCACATATACATATATGTTATTTATATATAAGTTGGGTAAACAGTCTGGAAATCCTACACCAGTCTGAGATTGCTATATTTTTTGTAGAGCCAAACTAATTCGGTCCAACAAAAACACGGTCTGGACGGTCTCAAATAAAAATTCGGTCTAGTTCGTTCCCGAAAAATAAATAAATGCATTTTCAAGTACCTTGACGTCATAGGAAATTTAAACATAGATAGCTTGCTTTAATTTTGATTCTGTCGTCTTTTACATATATATGATATTTGTTCTAGAACATGTACTTTTTAGATTTTTTTGAACAAATCAATGACTGTGGATTTAAAAAAAAAACCGGTATCTTATATTATATCAGACCGAAAAGAATTGCTCCATAAATTGAGACCGAAAAAAATCGGTCCACGGTCTGAGGCTGCAGTCTAGACCGAAAAATTGGTTCAAATCGCTCTTGAAATGTCATTTGAGACCTAACCGAATTTTTTTTTTGGGTTTGATCGAGTCTCAACACCATATATATTTTTTTTTCGGGAGGGGAGGAGGGGGGAGTGTCTTGGTTTTTGCAATTTGTTTGGAAAAAAAAATGCAAAACAATTTCAAATATAAATTTCAAAAATCAAAAGCTATAACAAAAAATTAATTCCAAAAAAATTTCAAAAATCTAAAACTGTTCACATACAATTCAATATTTTGGAAAAACATTTCATAAATAAAATTTCAAATGTTGAAAGTCAGAGCTATCTTACTATAGCTATAGCTATTTATAAATAATTTTATTTATGGTAAAAAAATTTTAAATATTCAACTTTATAGTAAACAGCAAACAATTATTTAATTTGGGGAGGGCTACAGCCCTCTAGCCCAGACCCGGTGCTAGCGCCTTTTCATATACGATATATTTTATTAGTATTTATAACAGCTTTATGTCATCTAAACTGAAAAAATCAATCAAAATCGAACTTTTTCTTTAACAACAAATGTTTTGTAATAGTTATATAAGGCTCATTCTATTGTTTTAGATTTAATATAAAGCATTTGAAAAAAATATTACTTCCGAAACATGATCCTTAATTTTAATTTATCTTTGTAGGATTCAACACATTTTGTAGGAACTGTATTCTAGAGTACTCAATAAATAAGTTATTTTTCGAATGCAGGAATGTGTTTGATCAATTCTTATTACTTTTAATTTTCATCTATATAGTTATTTAACATCAAAATATGGCTCCAAATCGTAACTATACTCTAAAAGGTAATTTAAAAAAAAAAGGCTATTAATGTCAAACTTATTTCGGTTAAAGGATATAACAGTAATTTTCTTATTCTAGTACTTAAATAATAATATAATGAATGTGAGTTTCATTAGAGTGATCAAGCGAAACAAAATTGATTGTTGATTAAAAATGCAAATATAATACGTGCTGAATATTTCAAGCTATTGAATTAATCCAGGGTGTATAGGAATAATGTCGTGAAATGATAGCTCCTCGCTGAAATGCATATATCCAATGGCGGTATTAAAAACTAATTTGGATTCTTAGAAGGTCGAAGGATTTGGAATTTATTTATTATTTATAAGATTCTCATGTTTTTATTATAGTAATTTTAGTCCCTTGTATATACAAAATGATGTATATATCAAGCTTAATAGGAATACAAAGTTAGACCTTCATGTAATCGGCCTTGCTAGAATTTTTAATTTGATGTACCGTACCGACTGCTGGGAAAGACAGACAGATTTTGACGTCATGGAGTATAACATTGTTATGCATTACTAGAAATTATATGATTAATAGGAACTGTATATAATCATGATACCCAAAGTATTTGACAAAAAAACCTAACAAAACATCTCAAATAAATAAGACAGAACAAGAAATATCCAACTCAATCCGTATTTTCTATACTCCTTATATCGCTCAATAATCATTCTAAGAGTACATTCATAGCGAAGTTATATCGATGGAAAATATTTAATTAATTCGGCAGTATTCCACAATGAGTCTTGTGATTAGGGAATCCTCTGGGATAAAGCAGTGTATCTAGCTGCAGCCAATATTAAGATGGTCTTTCGATTTCTTTAGTCAATCACCCCATCTTCTTTGAGCTGTTGAGCAGTAAAAGCTTCATAACTACTGACAACCAAACTAATTGATTTTTCCTCATCTAAACCCTGCTTCCTGGGAGAAGGAATACCAAATACCTCAAATGCTTCCCAATAATATCTTGGCTCAAAATCTAAAAATATACTTGGAAAAGTAATATAAAATCCTTTATAATTTTCAAAAGTGGACCCAAAAAGTTTTAAAAACTCATGGGTATTCCCAAATAGTTTCAAAAAATCCAAATCTGTTCACAAAAAAAAAAAAAATGGAGAAAAATTTCTATAATCCACAGCAGTTTACAAAAAATATAACATAATTTTCTAACAAAGTTCAAATATTACATAATTTTGAAAAAAAATTCAAAAATCCCTAGTTGTTCTCACAAAAATAAAAAAATAAAAATATTCAAATATTAAATTTTTGAGAAAAATTTCACAAGTATATAGCTATTAAAAAAAATCTATTTGTTTTTTTTTCACTATTAGAAAAATAGAAAAATAACAAATAGTGAAATACAAGTAATAAATGATAATTGTAATTGCAAATTAAACATAATCTTCCGAATGCCGATCCTGATTTCGGAAAAGCCACCCGAATTTATTTACATTGAAGAAACTTTTGATCAATAAAGTCTTATTTTAATGTTTCAACACATTTTATTCTAAGGAAATTCCATCAGAGCGGTTTTAGATAAACAGTAACAGATAAACATGATTGCTTAACTTGATAAAATAGCTCATAAACTAAAGATAAGCTTTATCTCAAACTTAATCATTCTTATCTCAAAATGTGTTTCTTTAATAAGGTTCAATCTAATTTTTTAGAAAAAACAAACAAACAAAAAAAAAAAAATCAGATAAGTCATGATTCAATATTTACTATTAAAATCCCTTTTTCCTTGTTAAATTCTTGGACATGGGATATTTGAGTGATTTTTTTTTTTTTGGCCAAAATGAGCAAAAAAGGAACGCTAAAATTTTATAAAATGAGCACCCAAAATATCAAAATTGAGCAATTTGTATTTAAAGAAAAATAGAGTTCTATGAAGTTAATTTTAGATATTTAGTGTTGTTTTATTTTTATTTATAAATTTTGATATATCGACAGATCAAGAATTTAGAATTTCTTGTTTTGCCTGTGATCAGTATTGTTAGTTTTAAACATACTAAAAGACCGTTCAACGTCCATATTAGTACTAAGATCAAATTTGAAGCTGCTGTGATCTTCGGAAGTCTTGTTGGGGATCTCACCACCATTGAAAAGATCTCCGACTTTTTGTATAAATGGAAGTTCAGGATGTTGTAATTAGGTACAAAAGTATTTCTCATCTTTTGCAAGATTCAACGGAATTATTTAAAAATTCAGTTTGTGCAAAATGTATCCTTCCTTTCATTGGCTGTTGTCGGAATCTGGCTCTCTCGACATATCCGATCAAGTAATCATAACTTTGATTGCATCATTTATAGATTTTTACCTCCAAAAAGCAACACTAATGAAGGATGGTTTTTGCAGGTGGTTTTTCCCTCCAAAAATATCTACCAATAATCATCAAAAGCTGTTTTGTAATCTAACAAAACCCCAAAATTTATTTATTTATTTCATAGCAATTTAAAAAAATGAGCAATTTTTACACAAAAAAAGGTGCAAAATAAGCAGTTTTCCCCCCAAGAGGTGAGCAATTTTTTAAGCAATGAAGCAGGCGATCATACACCCAAAGTATACAAATTACCAAAGAAAGAATGTTTTATGAATTAATAAATATTACAATCATAAAATGGATCGAAGATTCTTCAAATTTAGTGATAGCATCTTTATTTTAAATAATAATGACCTATTAATTCTATGAAAGAAGTGTCCTAATATTTTACTTTTTTTTTTTTTTAAACACAATACAATATGAAAATCCTAAAGTAATGTTTTAAATTATTTCAATATTAATATATATTTTTTTGCTAATGACGCTCATGATGACCTTGATAACATCTTATTTGATTCTTCCATAGATATGAAATACTTTTAAAATTGAGATTTGTGCCTTTTTTTATGGGAGTTATTTACAAAAATGCAGTGTCTGAAAGCGACAGATTACTTTTTTTATATATTACTTGAGTTAGTATCCGGCATTACCCAGATCTATTACGGGTCGACAAAAAGACAAGCCTTGTTTGAATAATATGGAAGTGATATGACGTGATGAGCCAGGGAGTACTTTAGTCTCTAGAAAGCTACCTGGCTGTGGTTTGGCTACACACTCTTGTCATTAAAAATGAACTCTTAAGATAATCAAAAAATGACTATATAAGTCATGGGATGAAAAGTAACGGACTTTACACATAGTTGGTCCTTTTTTTTAATTCTCCTCATTTTCAATTAGTACCAACCTTCAAACGACAGCTGTCAAAACTTCATGACAATCTGTTGTCGAGTTTGTGAGCTATTGTGCTAAGTTTTAATTTTACTACATCCCCTTCAGGCTACCCCATGTGGATGTCCTAGATCAAGGTTGTAATTCCGACAATAAGATGAATGTTTGGGAAGAGACTGTTTTGACTGTTTTGTTATATTAGCTCTAATTGGTTGTGGTTCTCAATTCTACTGCGAGACCAACATGGACTTACACTTATGACTCCGAACAAACTCTAATTCTTACTCTCCGTCTTTCATGAGCACAGCCGTTAGTCATTACTTTGTTGTTGTTTTTTTTTCAAGAATAAAATAATGATGATAACAGCTTTAAAAATAAATAAATAAACACTCTTTAGGTTGTCAACTTACCGCATTAAGGTCATATTTTATATGACTCTAATAATATTTTCTTATATTTACATTTTGGATCAACTGTCTATGACCTACCTTCTAAGGAATCAATATCCCACTTATCTCAATTCTTATCTCAAAATTTGTTTTTAAGAAGGTTCAATCGAACTGATCTAAAAACTGATGAAATACAACAACTTATTTAGAAAAATCACAAAAAAAAACCCCCAGATAAGTCATCATTCAATATTGATTCTTAAAATCTTTGTTTTTGTTATCAAATTACCTAAGTAACAAAGTTACTGAAAGACTCTTAAAATTTTATGATATCATCTTTAATTCCAACCCAATTATCTATTAACCCTTAAATGGTAAATATTTTTATGGCTTAAAAAAAATTATTAAACGTTTCATAGAGGTAATATAAGGTAGAATAAAAACAGAAAAACAATATTTTAAAACATTTATAAAGTTCCCAATTTAAATTGTAACTTTAATTTTTTTTTCCGTCGTCCCTCGTGTAATTCGAAATCCGAATTCGAACATCCCTTGAGATTGATGATTAAGTTAGAAGTGTCCTCCTTCGATTGCATCGACCTTCCTTTAACGAGGAATGACGTCATAAAGTTGGTATTGAATTTGGAAAAATATGATGATAATGTTGGATATTTGTGAGTACACCCCCATAAAAAATTGGATCACTACAAAGTCTACAAAAACCCACATTTAAGTAGATCTTTTTTTTAAATTGTACGTTGAATATTTTTCCATAATGTAATTAGCTATGATATTTCTCATCAACATATGTTTTATAAATAAGTTATTAGGGTCTAAAGAAGAGTGTCATTGTTCATCATTTTTCACGCTAAAAATGGAAATATATGGATTTCAGAAGAAGATACAGAATTAATAAAAACCCATTTACATAGATTTTATTAATCCTACTTTTAATTTGCGGATTGTTTTAAGAGTAAAAAATGACTCTGAACGATAATAGTCCCAAATTACTATAATCCCAGATATTTCAGAATTCAGATGACAGAGAAAAACTGAGATCAGTTTTGGATTCTGCCCTTATAGATAAATTCAATTATTGTCTTCAATTTTTTGGGTCAACCTTCCCCCCCCCCACCCTATGATTCCCTAAAGAAAAGAGTCTTAAGAAAAGTTTCATTGTTCATCATTTTTCATTCTAAAAATGGAAATATATCGAGTTCTGAACAAGATACAAAATTAATAAAACCACATTTATATAAGTTTTATTTATCCTACTTTTACTTTAGGGATTATTTTAAGGGTAAAAAAATAACTCTGAACGATAATAGTCCCGAATTACTATAATCCCAGATATTTCAGAATTCAGATGACTGAGAGAAAAACTGAGATCAATTTTAGATTCCGCCCTTATAGATATATTCAATTATTGTCCTCAATTTTTTGGTTCAAAATTCCCCCACCACCCTAATGGTTGCTCTGTGTAAATTTCATTTCAAAAGAAGGAAGTATTGAAATAGATACATTATTTTAGAATCTGGGCACGCAGGGAATGTCTAGATTATACTAGTTTAGGCTCTTAATGAGGCAAACTACACAACCTTAACCATCCAGGACATCTACGATAGTTAATGACCTATTTAGTGGGTTGGCTGATGGAAACTAGCTACTCTTAGCGGATACCAACAGGGTCGCTGCAGATGTAAAAAAGTCGGAGTTTGACAGATTTTATTATGTTAAATTGGCGTTTGATTGGTATGTTTTATAGTAGCTATAAAAACAACTTAACAAGGGATAAATCAAATGACACTTAATTTGGCATAATATTTGAACATAATCACTTCTTCTTGAATTTTAACTGTGGAATCATGATAATCTCAACTCTCACGAGCAATTGCTTTGACATCATCACTCTCTCTCTCTTCTCAGAGAGCACTAAAAAGAAGGCACTAAGAAGAGGCTTTATCCCACCCACCTCCAGGGCCGGGTTACTTTTTTATCAAAAATTAAATGCGGTACCTTTTTTTTTATTGTAGAGGTAACATTTATAATGATATATTTTTTCACTAATATTTTTACCAGAATGCTGTGATTTATAGATTTATTTTTCGTTAAATGACCTTTATTTTTTTAATGATAATTTTTTTAGCTATTTTGTTGCATTGTTTTGTTGATTTATTTACAGTCGAATTTTATAGAAGGAACTTTTTGTTGAAAATGTATTTTAACTAACAACATATGTATATAGTAATTGTTCACTTCGGTTTAGGGAATTAATTTTAAACTAGAATATTTAGTTATATATATGTATATTTATGTAACACTTCTCTAAATAAAGTCATTAAAAAAAGAAGAAATATTAATATTTAAAGAAATGGAAGAATCCTTGTTTTAATTCGTGAGCTGATTTTTTTTGCCAAAGGACAACTTTCCCAATGACATTACGCCATATGACATTTTTCCTAATTTACAATTTCTCTTTCATTATCATTTTATGTCTTCTGTACTTTTTATCATCAATTCCATGGCTGGATATAAACATTGTTTTATATCATTTATTAATGTCATTGTTAAAAATAGAGTCAAAGTCGACCTTGCTCTCTTGTATGTACAATAAATTATAAAGTCTTTTTCTGCGTGAAATGCTACCTTGCTTTTATTTTAATGAGCTGAACAAAAATGTTTTTGTTTTTTTCTGTCTTTGAATGAATAGTTGTCGGATGTCTTAATATCTCCTATTCCTCTGTCAATTCCTCTTTCATTCTTCTTAAGATAAAGGATAATTACAGCTAACATCTTGGAAAAGCTTTCTATAGAACAGAGAGGCTGAAATGTAAATTTGATTTTACATGACAGGCCTCCATAAAATCTTAAGCACAGCCCTAAGTACTAGATTTATTTTTATTTATTTTTTTAGACGTGAGGGCTTTTGAACAAACTTTGACAAAATGTATTGGAATTTTTAATACCAAATATGACATTTTTTTTTACAGAAAAGACAAAAAAAACCTCTTTTAATAACCTACTTTTAAAATGCACTTTTTTAGACATAATTTAGATTGATTTATTTTGACTACAGAAGATTGTTAATTTCAAAATAGTGAGAACAGTAAAAAATAATGGACACCAAATTCTTCTTTTCGACCAATTTGGCAAGATGCTTTTAGTCAGGTAGTGATCTCCCCCCCCACGTAAACACAGGGGGCACTATTCCTCCAGGCCCAGGTTTACTGTGAGCAGCACCTAACGGACTTTTTTTAAAGAAAATTATCTGCGGATTATTTTTTTAATGTCGAGGTGATATTTATAATGATTTATTTTATCATTGATATTTTTACCAGAATGGTGTAATTTATGGATTTATTTTTAAACTAATATTAATATTTTATAAATATTTACTTTTTACTTTTAATAATCAAACGCAGGGACGAGACAAGTACCCAGGGCAAAGTTTCATTGATTTTAACTTTTGAATTTAAATAAAATAAAAATTATGTTAGCCCCACCGGTCTCAATTTCATGGGGGCTTCCTCGCTAAATAATGATGATTCATTTAACGGAGATGTCATTTTTTAACGAAAAAAGTTAATAGATTAGAAAAAGAATAAAAGTCGCTGCGTTTGATGTAATAAGTCGTCGTTGTGTCAATTTTTCTCTCTAAAGTAAGTATTCTCGCCGATCTTTGGTGTAAATTATTTAAAAAATGCATAAAAAAATTAATATATATATATATATTTCAATATAATTACAATATTTTCGATGCACTAATGCCGTTTTGAATATAGAGGGTTTTCTTCTTTAGAACAGTAATTCCTTTTCTCCCAAAAATCATATAACAGGAAACTGATAGTTGCAAGGGTCTTAATTCAGTAATATCAAGCTATATATAATAAGGAATGTCCTTCCGAAATGTTTTTTGATTTGTTATTGAAAAGAGCACATGAGATCTGACGTCATTGGATTTAAAATAATAGATAACTGATGAACAATTTCAAAATATAATTGATATTTATATTATCATCATTTACTTTAAAAGGCTAGCCTCTACTATTTTCCTAATAATTTCAAAAGGAAGACTCTGAAGAGAAATCTTTTACTTTGTGCTGTGTCAATCTGCTACACCCCTCATGTGAACTCCGGTGAAGGTTATTCCATAGATTTCCCAAAGCCAAAGACATTCACGCAAAATGGATCCAAGTGTGGCATAGACAAGACCCATTCAATCCCGAAACTGCCAGAGTTTGTTCTATACATTTTGAGGAAGACTGCTTTCAGAGAAATCTAAAGACCGAACTCATGTCTAACTACGGAAGGACTTCTAGTAGCAAGGCTCGGAAAACTTTGACATCAAATGTTTTTTCTACTTTATATTTGGTTCCTGAAAGCTCTATTTGA
>NW_027289185.1:0-2203 GCF_016086655.4 Lepeophtheirus salmonis | reverse complement strand
TTGAACACTTATTTCTAACATAAAATATGTTTTTTTCAATTTTTATTAAAAGTTTCAATTTTTTAAGCATTTGTTATCCGAAAAATCACTGAAATGAAATTGAAATATGGTATTTTCCATAGTTACTAAGAAAAAACCCGTCTCAAAATTGTAATTTGTATGCTTTAAGCTTGAGTTTCTTATTAAAAACTTTTCATTTTGCAATTTTAATATTTATTAATATGCTCACATAATTCTCACAAAAAGATTAAAATTGCTTCATTTCTTATTTATTATAGGTGTATAAGTTCCAAACATCGTAATTAAAATGGTTTGAACGGCTATTTCTATCTTAAAATATGCATTTTTTATTTATTGAAATTGAATTTCCTTTTTCAGGTCGCTTGTAGCCTATTTTACCGAAGAAGGTAGAAATATTGTATTTGCCTAAATTGCATACATAAAAACGTGCTCTAAGTGGCTAAATTGAATTATTCATGGACGAATTTTTAATTAAAAACATTTATTTTGTATCCATGTTATTTTTTACATGCATTGTTTAACCTAATTATTAAAAGAATTTGATATAGGCCTACATAAAAATTCACACAAAATTCAATATAAATGATTAAAGCTCAAGTTTTGAAATGAAAACTTTTAGTTTATTTCAATAAAAAATGAAATTTTTTGAACCTTTAAAAATAAAATTTTTTTTATAAAAAAATAATTAAACTTTTGAAAACTTAAAACAAATTTTTGGGATATGTGGAATTTGTCATCAAAATTGTTAGTTGAAACCTTTAAAGCTCCTTTCTATTTAAAAACGTGGATTTACTAATTTTTTATCATGCATTTTTTTAATATAATTCTGAGATAAAGGCTTGATACGGGTAATTTAATTTTCAACATATTTCAAAAAGTGCTAAGATTTTCTAAATTAAATGCTTTGAACACTTATTTCTAACATAAAATATGTTTTTTTCGTTTTTTTATAAAAGTTTCAATTTTTAAAGCCTTTTATCCGAAAATTCAATTTAATGAGATTGAAATATGGTATTTTCATAGTTACTAAGATAAAAACATGCTCAAAATAGTAATTTTAATGCTTTAAGTTTGAGTTTCTAATTAAAAAAATTTTTTTTGCAGTTTAATTATTTATGAATATGCACTTTTGAACAAAGTTTACTTAATAAAAAGATTAAAATTGGTTCAGCTCATATTTATAATAGTTATACCAGTTCTAAACATCGTAATTAAAATGGTTTGAACTGGTATTTCTATCAGGAAATATGCATTTTTTATTTATTGAAATTGAATTTTATTTTTAAGTTCTTTGGTAGCCTATTTTGCCAAAGAAGGTTGAAATATTGTATTTGCCTACCATTGCATATATAAAAACGTGCTTTATGTGGTAAATTGAATTATTTATCCACGAATTTTTAATTAAAAACAATTATTTTTTATCCATGTTATTTTTGACATGCATTTGTTAATTTAATTAATAAAAAATGTTGCAATAAGCCTAGATAAAAAAGACCACAAAATTTGAATAAAAATTAATTCAGGTCATAGTTGAAAAAGTGCCAAAATTTTGAATTACATTTTTTGAACACTTACTTAAAACATAAAATATGTTTTTTCATGTCTTAAAAAACATATCTTTTTAAGACTTTTCTGCTTAAATTTGTTCCAAATATGGTTAATATGTGATATTGTCTAATGTAGGATATATAAACATGGGGGCAAAATTGTAAATTGAATTATTAAAGCACGAGTTTTTAATTAAAAACAAGCATTTGCATTTATTTTTTAATGTAAACTTCTTAAAATGATTGATATTGTTTAATTTCACGTTAAGCATATTTCACAAAGTGCCAGAATTATTCAATTAAATTTTTGATAAAATTTTTTCCTACATAACATATTCATTTTTCATTTATAAAAAATAGTTAAGCCTTTTAAAGTCCTTTTTGTAACAAATTCTTTCAGATATGGCGGAAATGTGGTTTGCTCAAAATTGTTAGTTGAAAGGTTAAAGCTCCAGTTTCTAAATAAAAACATTAATTTATCAATTTTAAAATTTTTCAACGTGCATTTTTTAATATAGCTCTAACATAAACACTTGATATAGGCTTATTTTGATCTTCAGCATATTTCAAAAAGTGCTAAAAAATTTTAATGAAATGCTTTGAACACTTATTTCTAACATAAAATATTTATTTTT
>NW_027289184.1:0-1273 GCF_016086655.4 Lepeophtheirus salmonis | reverse complement strand
CGTGCGAGGAGGAGGGGGAAAAAGACATATGGTATCATTGTTTAAAATACTGATGTGATTATCATCTGCCTGCTTTATTATGATTTTTGAGGGTATAACTAATGTATTTATTAGCAAAATGTTTAATGAAGATATACTACGTATAATTGACTTCGACGTTTTTTATCCGTTACAGTAGATTTGAAAACGTCACACTCCATGAAATTGTAATTCATTATGAACCTTATTCTCAGAATAATAAGCTCAAAGTTTAAAAAGAAGGCTTTAATTAAATATAATCTACATACTAAAAATAAAACCATTAAACATTTAAGTTAAATATACAAAATTAAACAATTAAAATCATATAACTATTAATAATAATAAATTATAAATACAGAATATTGAAATAATAGATTGATCCAGATAATTTTTCTTGTTCTAACATCGGAATTCAGTTAAATATGTCATAACTTTAGGTTGCAATACACAAGCGAGACGTGGAGTTTAATCAAAAGATAATCACCCCTCTTCTTCATGTGGAAGTTGCTATATACAATTGTGCACAGGATAGATATATCTCTACCGATGAGATCTAACTAATTATTAATAATAAAGTAAATGTCAAAATCATAAAATTAGACAATAAATATACTAATAAAAAAAATTTTTATAAATAAATTCATCGTAAAGATTTAGAGCAAAAGCTAATTATGTAGTAATGTCCGGCGATATTACTCCCTATTAAGAGCATCAAAAGATTTTTCCCCGTTATTTAGGTATGCTTATATAACAACATACTATTATCATGATGGATATACACAATTGTTAATTATAATGCAACACCCAATGTAACTACCCTCGTTGTTGTGACCATTTAAACAGTTGTTTTTGCCTTTATGAGTTTTCTGAACACCATTTCTTGGAGCCCATCAACCATAGCTAAGCCTTTAGTGATAAAAAAGTAATATTTATTGACTATGTAATATTGGAAAACCTAATTATCATACCCAAGTCTTAAAGCGAAGTAAGTAGTCTCAGACAAACTAGTTGCAAACCATCCAAAGCTACTACCCCCGTTGTTGTGACCATTTAAGCAGTTGTTTTTGCCCTTTACTGAGTTGTGTATCATAATTCTTGATATGTTTAGCTAAAATAGAATCATATTTTATGGTTATCCATTTCGATATTCGTAAATACTTTTTACTGATAACTTGATCATCATTTGGTGTGGATGACTCAAAACATTTTTATATGTATTTCTATAAATGACATCAGTAACAACATCCTCCAT
>NW_027289183.1:0-4823 GCF_016086655.4 Lepeophtheirus salmonis | reverse complement strand
AGACAGAAGGCGACGTTATTTTAGGCATTTCGTTCAGTTCTCTATCGACTATCAGCATCTAATATTATATTAAAATTGAATAATAAAGGTGGGAATGATAACGTTCTTGATAGAAGAAGATGTATATTATTTAATTAGTGATGCCATAAGTATTTCTTCTCTTCTCCTCGCACACTTTTGTATTCTTACCAAAATTATCAACCTTGGTAATGACGGATGGAGTTTTGAGTTTTTAGTAAGTAAAAAAATGGGTTTAACATCTAAATATCTCTGAAGAAATAATTTCCTTTTATTCCTAGTGTACAAAAAAAAATATTTATCAATATTTTTATATATAACTTTTAATATTTACTTGTATTAATGCTCATTTAAATGTAGAAGTTTGTTTCTTTCATTGCAGTAATTCATTTTCCTCCCCTCCCCCCCAAATAATATAAAATACATGTTATGTTCACAAGGGTATTAATTCATTAGTGCTATTAATCTCGCTCCTGCTTTTTCCTCCACTCTTCGAAAATCCCATCCTGATTGATATCGTGTATATATTAGGATTTCTTTGTGAATCAAAATATAAGCCCGAATAATTAATTTGTGAATTAGAAGGGCATTCTGAATAAAAGACGACTTGTTTTTGTATATTTTCGAATTGGATAAATCATTTGTAAGTACACAAAAAAAAAAAAAAATGTAGAGGACATTTTCTTGTGTAATATAATACTTTTATCATTTCTACTCACATTGGGGAAATTATAGTTTATTGTACCAAAAAAGATATAAAACTTTTATTTAAAAAAAATAGCACATGAAATTTTTTTTATATTTTTATAGTTATTTAAGATGGGTTGACGATAAAATATTTTACTAACGTCAAACTATCTATATTTGGTATATAAAAATAACGAAATGTGCTATCCCACTAACACGCTCGAATTTTTTCTGCAAAATTGGGGGTGGATTATATTTGTATTCTCAAACAAATTATCGTTGATTTCTTTACACAAGTTATTATTATTTATGCTTTAGAGGTGCTGAAAATTGTATTTCATTAAATAAAATAAATCGTCATAATAAAATAATTGGAAATTGGCAGCTTATGTTAAAACATATCTTTAGCCAATTTAAGTATTTTTAATCAAATAAAAATTATAGGTTATAGCTTAAATTCTGGGGTACCTCAATTGATCCCACTAATTTGAATACAAAACCTATAATTTACTCTAAAATGTCTATGAAATATTGGTCTGTAAATATATGAAATAAAAAATGATATTTACAACTTTTCAATTTTTGTGTTTGATTGTTTCATAATGACGCTCGAATAATTAGTCCTTGAGCGGATCTGCATTAATGATGGGCTTTAACCAGATCCCTCCTTCCTTTCTATGGTATGGTTGTGGTCTGGCCTCTTCTTAACATTGTAGATGATGGGCTTACTAACCATTCCCGTCAGCCTGGCCATCCTATGTTAGAGGTTACCCGGACAAAGAAGAGTTGATGCCCTATTCCTTGAATCTCGCTACGATGACATTTGTCGTGCAATAAAAAACAAACCAAAAACAAAATAAAAAACAGCAGTTGATTGAGTTAGCTAGTTATACAATTATAATTCATAATTTCTCTCACAGAACCTTTCAAATCAATATAACACAAGTTTTTTTGTTACAAGTTTTCACCGGGTAAATGCTCTGTGACATCTTTTATGGATAAACAATTACTTATTGCTTGTTACGTAAAGAGGATATAAAAAAAATATTGTTCGATATGGACCTATAATAGAGCAATTACATATATTCTATATAGGTAATATTGTTAATAACTTTAGTAAAAAATTACTCTTGAGCACTAATTTAGGTCTTTTAAATATATTAATCATTATTAAAATGTAAAAAAGAAAGTTATTCATTTAAAATAATAAAGTTTATTAAAGTGCTTTTGAAAATATCAACATATTAGCAATAAACTCGACTTTACAGACATAATTTGTAATTCAAGTTACAAATTAGAAAAAATTTCAGACCATTTAAGGTCCATTTACTAAATTACTTTTTTTTTTCAATAATTAAGATATAGAAGGAATGTAACGTTTTGTCATATTCAGTGATTCAAATAATATGAAACACCAGTTTGTAAAAAAATATGGAAGAATTGCATGGTATCCCTGACAGCTTTCCTAAATAAAAAATATTTTGAGGGAGCAATTATAAAATGATTGTAATCTTCAAATTTTGTATTTCATGAAACTCTGACCATATATCATAGAATAGGTAATTTTAGCAAACACAAATTTCCCTTACGTTCTTTCATAATAAGTGTGACCTTCTGTAACAAAAATATACAATGGTTTATGGTTTGATTGGCATACTTGTTCTTTAATTACCACGCTTTTACTTCCTGGGGTATTTACCCACTCCAAATACTCAAGTATATTTTGAACATCTTGTGTGTATCATATTTTTAACTCTCTTTTTAGTGTAAATTCTTAATTTATCATTTAATTCCACTATGCAATTCTTTGTGGGATGGTTTTTGATTAGTCTCGGAAATAGTAACCAATTCTGAAATTAATTATTATGGTTTAAAAGAATGTAGTTTTCTTTTCATGCCTCAAATTATTTATTTACTTGAAGAATTATAAATTAATAAAATGAGAGAATGAACATGTATTGTTGTACAATACATAAGCCATTAAGGGTGATGGCCTCATTAATTTACAACAATATGAGTGCTCATTTTTAGTCAAATTACAGCATTTATTATTTAATTGTCTCTTAATCTGTAGTTCGGAATACTTAACTTAATTTTAGATACAGGGTGTTTCACATAAATCATAATTTTATAAAAAGTTTTGTAACAAACGTAACAGATGGGGTAGAACCATAATTTTATTTTATTTCAGAGCTATATTTAATAAAATTCAATCCTTCATAAAGAGATCCGCCTCTTTTGATAATCTCATCCACACTACACAGAAAGCTTTGGCCGGTCTGGGCTACCTCGTGCAGATCCAGTTATTGTTCAGGTTCTGTTTTGCACTTTTAATTTTACGTTATAGTGCGGCCCTTTTAGTGTTCAAGATTTTCCCAAACTATCTGGACTTCCATGTATATAAAAGAAAAGTGTAAATTATTATCTTGGGTGCCGCATTCCTAAAGAGTTTAGTTCTAATCGAAAGTGTTGTTTAATTCGAAGTAATGCCCTTCAGAAACTTAGCGTTAAATATTAAATTGAAAATGTTTTTGTGATCCTTGATGTTGCTCAAGACTAATTTTATATCTTCACGCCTTGTATCAGTTAGATCGAATACGTAAGGAAACGAAACTCCTCTTATTTATTTAATTATTTTTGATAATCTACTTGAAGAGGCTACAGAGGTCCTTACGTATTCGATCTAATTGATACAAGGCGTGAAGATATAAATAACATGGTCAACCTTTTTCTCGAGAACTTATTTTTCCTTTTCACAAGGCAACTAGAAAGACAAGCGACCTTTTGAGGGCGATAATTGTTCTAATAGTCGCTCAGATCCCTAAAGGGATTTTTTAGTAATTTAGATTGACTTTCTCGGGAAAAATACTTTATGTCGTAAATGTTCAAACTCTTTCAGTATAAGCTTTTGGTTTTCAACCATAATTAAACAAAACTGACCCAAAATCGGAGACTGAGAGTCAAATTGTGTGTCATCTCAACATGACCATCAAGGTTGCCTTTTAAATGTTCCAAATGGTTTTAAAAATCAATTTCTCCACCTTCGAGGAAGGGTTTTAGGAAATATTCAAAAAGGTTTTGTTCCTGACTTCATGAATACTGAATCACTTGCTTTAGTACTAATAAAAAAGTCAAAGTATTACATTAGAAAGTGTATAGCCCTTTCCCTCCTGAATACATCACATAAAATACTCCCTGGAATATTATATCCAAAACATCTTGAGGTCATCTGGGTCTTAATAATTCTTAATATGTGTTTTTCATTGGAGTAAAATCCAACTTACACAAGACAAGGAGACAACTAATAATTAATTATTACTAATTATGTTTACTTTTCATACCAGCTGTTGTCCGTGCCTAAGCTTCAGGAAGAAATGAAAAGTTGGATCATCAGATAATATATCAACTAAAGGCATATTCATATTTCCAGTCTACTTTCCAATGCTTAAATTCAACATTTCCCCCTTTTAAATGATTATTGTCTATCCAAACTGACTCACTTGACATATCTCTTTATAAAATATTCTCATGTATTTTTGCGATACACCTTACGAAATAAAAACATTTTTTTGGTTAATCATATTTACTGCTCCTTAGTCCAAGGTATCTCAAACTGTCGGAGAACCCCTAAGAAGTGTAAATTATCCCTAGTTATTCTGAGTCCGAAATCCATCATTATTTTTCTACATTTCCAAAGAACCAATAGCTGTTGAAACTAAATTATTCCAACAAATGATATATTCACATAATTTTTTTATAACCTTCTTTATATGTAATGAAAGCAAAAAAGTACTTTACAAAATATTATATTTAACTTTAATAATGCATAACGATGAATAAATTTTAAAGTTTATAAGTATTCCAGCCTATGTTTCAAATATTCCATCTTTTCGTCTGGATTATAATTAAGAGTTATGTTGTAGATCCTTCTATTTATAAAAGAATATTTTTTTTCGGATATTGGCATTATTCAACTCCTGTCCAAATCACTTTTTTTTCTTGCTATGTTCTCTTCCTTCTTAAGAGCGTCTATTACTTTTGTTATGTTGGATGTATACTACGAACATAGCTTTCTAAAGCTATGTGAAATCCTATTACACTATTATTCGTCGTGGCTG
>NW_027289182.1:0-4959 GCF_016086655.4 Lepeophtheirus salmonis | reverse complement strand
AAAGGCGAGTGAGTCTTACGAGTTCCATGAATGTTTGGAAAGTTTGTATGATGTTGATTTCGAAATTTGACTGTTAATAGTTGATTATTTGATAGTAAATTAGTATAGTTTTTAAATATTTCATTCACCATAAATTCATAACCAACCTTAATAAAACACAAACTGTTTCTCCTGTTTGGGGATTATATAACTCTTTATATAATAGTATTTTCTCAGTAATTACGTCATTGATGTATAAATGGGCAGTTACTGAGATAAAAAAGATACTCAAGAAATGCTAGTTCATCCATGAGTAGTGATCCCCACTTCCTTGGAAGAGTTCATTTACTACATAATATATTTTATATATAAAATAAAACTTTAAAAAAATGTTATTATATTTTGTACAACTAAATGAACAAAATTAGAAAAAAATTAAATTAGTCCTTGAAAAAAAAAAGTTCTGTGGTCCTTACTCTTTAAAAAAGTGTTTTCATGAATTTGTACACATTCACAATACAAGCAAGACTTGAAAGGCTAGAGAGAAGAGTAAAATTATCTCTTATTCTCATTAAATCTTTTAACTTTGCTTAGCAAATATGACTGATTTATAATAATTAATTGCCTAATTCATTTCAAACAAGGGCATGTTTGAAAAATAAGTACCTCAATTTATTTCTTCTTCCACTTTGTTGGTAATATGGTTTCCAAAATAAACTTCCTGGATGTTAGCCTATATTTTAGAACCAGTCCATTAACAAAATTGATGAAAGAAGGTCGTTCAACCATTCAAAGTGGCACAAAGTCCTTCACCAACATTTTAAAGAGAGGTTCTCTTAATTGTACATGTTTAGGAGATCCAGTGGTAACCGGTTTCTCCTTAACATGTAATCGATGGTGTATTATAGCTGCATTGAACTGACGAATGGGAAAGTCCATTTTCATTAATTATTGTTATTTCACAAAGACTTTATAACTTTAGCTCTAGAATGAAGCCACGTTTACTTTGCTACTATTTCTACAGTCTGGTAACTATGCGTTATAAAAAATGAGGTTATGTCGTTGCATCCCATATTTGACAATTTTTTCTTTTGAGGCAAGATATCGCGTCTCCCGCAAAGAAGAGTAGAAATAGAGAAATGAATAAAATGATAATAGGTATTCCTTATTTATTTTTCAATTATCTACACTTCAAATCCTTATTTGTATTTTATTTTTTATCATACATCACTAAACATAGGTATAAATCATTTAAAAGCTATCAAATTCACTTAAATGTGTTTAAAACATTTGTTATGTACGTTTTGCAAAAGAGAAGTTGAATTATATCAACGTGCTTTTGTTTACTAGGAAAATGTGATGCTTTGGTACATTCATGCGTGCTGCCTATATACATCAAAAGTACATCTAATTCTATATTTTATTTAATAATTAAGTATTTATATACGGCATTGAGATACCATGGCATATATTAAAAAAAAAGATTAACAACGAATTACTGATTGACTTTTTCATTCATGCACAAAATATGTATTCCCTAATTTTTTATTTTTGATGAATAAAACCTCTTTATTCAACCCTTAAATGTAATATTTCTTTTGAAGTTGACTAACTCGAACTTGCCCAGAGGACAAGTCAATTTTATAAAAGTTATGATGTGTATGATTACTATAGCCTCCCCCCCTCCCTCAATTAAAGAATTTTTTTTTCAAGAAATTCAATTTTATTCCCAAAAAAACCGTATGAATTTCCTCAAGAAGTTAGTTACCCTTGATTTATTAAGGTTTTTATTAAACGATGCTTTTTATATGGTTCAAGCGAATTTTGGATAAGTATTCCGTATGGAATATAATCCTGGAATAAACATTTCCTGAAATTGCACTTGTGGGAGATAGAGATGGAACGGCCCATGCAAAATCATACAAATAACTAACGGAAAAAAAAGAAGCATTTATGGAGAATTAGCGGATTTTTTTAATAGAAAGTATTGGCATATATATCAGATACATCAGTCAAAAGAAAGATTTCGTTCTTGGGAGAGGTTTTAATAAAAATGGTGAATTTACGGCTAATGAGATTTTTGAAAGAGAAAGAATATTAAAGAGAATTGTTTTTAAGAGAAGATAAATTGGCCCTAGGGATAGTTTTTTTAATTTTCTCAAAAATGATAGGAAACAATAGACGGATAATGCTTTTCGTGTACAATTCAAATGAAATCAAATTTTAAATCAAATAAAGAAACCGATCGAAGGCATTTGCTTTAATGCCTTGATCGGAAAAGTAATTAAAAAGATTAATCGGATGATGGACTATTCATTATTTTGGATGAAGTACAGAATGGTTATCAACTTATTAACCTTGGGTAGTTTATATGGCAGAACATCGGACGAGAGAACATGTTTCTTCTCTAAACAATCACTAGAGACATCCCAACATTTTTGTTCGTATGTATTAGTCTAATGGACCAAATGATTACATTTTTTCATTTTAAGTTGAGTCTTGAGCATAAGTATATTTTTTATTTTTAAACAGGCCCATATCAAGTGGAAATAAATTACAATACTGAAAAAGTAGAAGTTCTGTTATTACCGATAATATTGCAGAATATTGTATTTAATATGTTGAAATATTAAAAATAATGTTTTTATAAAATATTTAGTGGAAATAGAGTTTTACCCAGGTATAGAAAAAAAAATGACACAGTTTACATTCATTCAGAGAAAGAGACTTTCTCATCATTAATTAAACAAAATTAAATACAGAGTGCAAACGTTTAAAAATATAAAATTTAAATGCTGTTTCACAATGTTATACTCGAAGCATATACTTTTCTTAAAGGTTAAATTAACGGGTAAATTTTTTTAAATAACTTTCTATGATGAATAAGAATTGAATTGAATATAAAATATATTTTTATAAAAAGAAAATGATTCTTTTAAATAAACTTCTGAGACTTTCATTCTTACTTGGAAGGCCTTTTAAAAATAACTGAAGAATTTGGATCCTTGGGCGGGTGAGTTGGTTTTATGTCATTATTAAGAAAATCCTGTGATAGTTGATTTTCTCTTTTCGCTCAATAGCGAGCTAGCTAAATTTTAACTATCTCTGTCCTCGTATTAAATTAATACAATGTGAGCGTAGGTCTAACACAATGTCTTTTAATGTAACAGACGAGGGTCCAACTTTGGGAATTAAGACTTTAAGAAGTATCAACAAGGCAAAAAATGCCTGATCTTCCAATACCAGCCGAGCAATGTACTACAGGAGGTTCAACAATTTCTTCTAAACTACCTGTTTGTCCAAATTCATTTAAAAATTAAGAAAAGTATCTGGGCAGGAAGGAACTCCATAAACAGGTCACCCCCAAAAGTATATATTGATAATATGGAACAATTCTTTCTTCATTGACAGCAAGATTCATTATCCGTAATTTAGTGAGGGTGTAGGCGTTGCGTGACTCAAATTGAAGATTTTCAACTTTTCATATTAACATCTTCACAAATCAATGGATCCCTGAAATATGGAGGCGAATTTCGTTTACACTTTTTATTGCCTTTCTCCGTAAATTATTAAGCATCCTAATGGCTGTACTGTTTCATGTCACACCATGTACCAAAAGTGCCCAACAGTTATATACAAAGGTACTTCAGTAAGGATATACGGTCGTTTGGCCATTTCATTCCGTACTAAAGAGGCGTTTATATAATCATTTAGTGCATTTTTGATTTGAAAAACCCCCCGGTTGTAATCGTAGGGGGGAATATCATCATCATCATCTTGATTATTCCCCGTATTTCTTCTTCTATCCTCGAGCACTCAGATATACATTCTTTTAGCTCAATATAGTATCATCGTCAGATTCTTGACAACTTTTTTTTTTTGGGTTAAAATCCTTTTCTATGAGTTTAAGAACAATTTTAACTATATAACTATTTATTTCCAACATGTTGATGATGTTGGAAGTATTTTAATTTAATCATTTGACTGATTTGCTCATTTTACTTGTCAGAGTGCATGACCACTCTTGGAACGTTAAAACGTACTCACAAAGCCACATGTAGGGGTGAATGTACCCATCTTTTGCTAATCTATCATTCCAAATTTCTAAATATTTGGGAAACTTCACCATGTATGTAAATTTATCAAAATAAGAATGAGGTTTAAACTAAAGCGTTTAATGCCTTAGTTTAAACTTAGGTGTGACCTGAAATATTTATAACCATTTATTTTCATATTTAGTAGAGGAGTACTAGAGATGAGAAGAGCAGGAAAAGAGTAGGAAAGGAAAGATAAGAAAAGAATAAGTGGCTCATTTTTGGAAGAGATGTGATTTTATATAATTTTTTTTGAATATCTGGATTTTTTAAATTTTTTTCCACCAAAATATTATATCTATATCTAAAAAATTGAAGTGTTTGTTAACAGCGGTAGGTTTTTGAAATTTTTTCCCAATACATTCCATTTTTTGAAAAAATCTATGGGTTGTAGCATTTTTGTTTCATTTAAAATTAAATTTTTTCAAAATAGCTGTAGATTTTTGACATTTCTCTCAAAAGTAATTAATATTTGAAATTTTTTTTTAACAAAACTATTCATTTCTAAAATTCCAATTTTTTGAAAAATGCAATGGATTTTATTCCTTTTTGTGAATAGCTGTAGATTTTAAAAATTTTTTTCAAAAATGTATATATATTTTTTTGTAATACTGGATATTTTAATTTATTTTCAAAAAGTCCAAAATCAAAACCTATTCCTAGCATGCTAGCTCCATCGACGGTTTTGAAGGAGTGATGGTTTGTGGATTATCGTTGGTCAAACTTTTATAATGTCTTTCTCTATCAATTTATTAAGCATCTAATGGCTGTACTGTGTCACCATGTCCATAAAGTACCCAATAGTTATATACAAAATCCCTTTAGTAAGATATACGGTCGTTTGCCCCGTTCATTCCGTACTAAATGAGGCGTTGTTATAACCATT
>NW_027289181.1:0-5950 GCF_016086655.4 Lepeophtheirus salmonis | reverse complement strand
TGTTTGCGGGCGCGCTAGCACAAAGCCCGATTCCCACATCCCTACCAATACATCATCAACATAGACATTGACACCTTTGATCCTTTGAAATAACTTCTCCCTTGCTGCTTGCACGATTGCTGGAGCAGATGCCAATTCATTGGGCAGTACATTATACCTGAAGAGGCGGAACGACGTATTGATAAAGAAAAGCTCCTTAGAGTCTTCATCGAGAATATATTGCTCGTAGTACGTCCTAAATTCCAACTTTGTGAAGAACTTTGCTCCTGCAAGATTTGAAAACATCTCCTCCGGGTGCGGTAGAGGATAGAATTGAGTATTTATCACAAAAGAAAAAGTATGAGTGAAGTCAGCACAAATCCTGACCTTTCCATCTGGCTTCATCTTGACACAATAAGAGACACCCATTCAGCTGATTCCACACAACTAAATGTTCCCTAGCGACCATGTCCAGAAGCTGTTCATTGACCTTCTTACGAAGGGCAAGTGGAACGGGGCGTTCCCTGATATAGCACGGACTCGCACCCTCTGTCAAGTGAACCTGGACTCTAGTTGTCTTCACGTGTGCAGCCTCGTCATATTTAATACTTCTGAAAATTTGTTTTTCATCTAAGATTCCATGGTTAATTTTTGTGAATGTAGAGAGTGACACTAATTTGGACGGTTCTGTAGCTTCTCTATACCAAAATCAATATAGTCCCGAAACTCATGAATAAGCTGACCTTCACAAATAGCCTAATAGCAGTATTTTTCCATCTAGAGATACTTTCAGCCGTGTTGTGCCTAAGGTTCTGACTTTATCATCTCTTAAGGAACCAGGGTTTTCTTCTAAGTGATCCAATTTTACAAATTAAATAGGAAGTATGTTGAGGTTGGCACCTAAATCCAAAAGAAACTTGATTTTTTTACCATCAAGCACAAAATAAGCATCGGCCCTATCTTCAAGACCGTTAGCTTCATGAAAATAATGATCGATTTTTACTTGACAGATGATTTGCAGCACACTGGAAAATGTCCCATTACACCACACATCGAACATTTCTGGATACTCACTAGGCACTCATTTTTCAACAATACATGCTTACGTTTGCAAAATAAACATTTCTTTTCAGGAAGAAGATACTTAGGCATCCCCTTTTTTGGAGGTCTTTTTGATTAGAGATTTTGGCCCTTTGTACTCTGATAGAAAAACATTGTCTTTCTCTTCATCTCACTAGCATTGAGGGTCGAAGTCTCCATAGATATTGCCCATTGAATCAGCTTCTCGATAGAGGAAAAACCTTTATAAAAGACAGATTGACACAAATTAGGACTGGGGCCATGTCTTAGAATTAGAACCCAAAATAATGTCGTCTTTGAAAGATGATGAGCAAGATTTATAGGTAAATTTTCCAAATTATGTTTTAAGGTGGAACGTAAAATATATGGTTGTCAATTTATGAATATATTGAAGTCGTGAAGGAATATGTAAAAAAACGGTATATTCTCGAGATAACAGCAATTCAGTACTAAACGTAAAAGATTATTTATATGATATAGTATGAGCAGTAAACTATAATATTTATAAACCAAGATAAACTAAAACCGATAGCTCTCTTCTATCCCATCCACTAATCAGGGCAACAAATAAATATCGTTTTGAGTCTACAAATACTTACATAGTACACATGTTTCCTGATGAAGGGGGGTCTCTGCTAAAAAATGTATTAGTGTATGAGGCCTTGGCATATTAAAGAAGTTTGGGAAACCCTGGCTCGATAAATATGATAGAGGCCCGTCAAGCTAAACATCCTTACCTGATCCCAAATCTACCCCACTCCTTCCTTCTTATTTAATCCGTCTGGTCTCTAAAAACTTTTAAAGATCGATTAGAAACCCTTCGTTATTTAGAACTCAGATACAACTTTATCACCTCGCGACGTAAAAACGTTCGAAAACGCTACAATTGCTCAAAAAAAAAAAGTCAGAAAATTGACATATTGATTAAAGTTAATGTGTTTTTTAAAATATAAATTGTATTTTCTGTATTTATTCTATATAGGAACAAAAGTACAAAACCAAGACTCCTGACAAGCAATATATTTTGTCTCGGTTCGACTTTAGTCGGTTCTAGCAGTTCTAGCAGTTCAACAATTAAGGCAATTAAGCTCTTTGTTCTTTGCAAAGAGATAAACATTTTCCAGTAAGGTAAGACATTTTTTCCTCTTTTCCAGCTCTCTATATACATATGTATCGGCACAAAGCCTAAGACACAGAACGGAATGGGACATAAAATCAATTGCTTTTTGTCTCTGTGTTAAGTGAGTTTTCAACTCTTTCTATACACAACACAATAATAATAAGTATAATATGAAGGAAGTTCGTTACCCCCTTTCTGTTGCAGGATCAGTTCTAACAAGGTTACCAACTTTTTTCATTTCGTAACGTCCTTGTTGATGCCCCCGTTTTTTCTTTTTTCGTATTCCCTTCCTTTTTTTTCCTTGATCAACCCTTTTCCTTTTTGATTTCAAGTTCTTTCCTTCTACTTAAAGAGTCCTTAACCTGTTCAGAATAGTAAAAACAAACGAAACAGAGCATGTAGTATATTTTTAAAACATGAATGCATACTGATGTATATTCTTGCATTTAAATCGCAAAAAAATCGTGTTTAGTTATCCATTAGGCGTTGTTTAAAAAAAAATCCATGTTACCACATACATATGCAGAGTCTGCCTACTAAGAGAGACAGGGGGTAGTTGCAGCACAAAACGGTTGCAACAATCACATTTTTCTTAACATCCAAAAAGCTGCAGGCATATAATATTTAATATAAATGTAGAAAGAAAAATAGAAAATATTTTTTGTCCATAGAAAAATGTTTGGCGACAACTTCCTTCTCTTAGGACACTGAAAATGGATGGTGGTCTGGCCTTTTAGTATAGCTATGACCCATAACATGGAACCAATAACAAAATTAATGGAGGAATCTTGTTAGTCTCAGGATCTCAGTCCTATAGATAGTTTGTATCTCAGGGCAACCTTACAAAATGAGCAAAGAATCACTTGGTCATGTGTAAACTTGTTCATCAACTAGTCTTTCATTTAAAATAATAAATATATATCTAAATACTTTATTTCACTCCTAAATTAGCCACAACTAATCATATTTTCATGAAATCAAAAGGTTTTATAAAATTAAACGTATGCCCGAGCTTCAGGACAAGATGATGGTTCATTACAAAAATTACTTCTTGGTAGTAAATCTAGATAATGTACCATAGATTGTGTCTACTAACAACCCTTAAAGAGCCATAGCTAATGCAGCAGTAAAAGGTGTTGATCCAAGAAAGTGCTGAAACACCATTTGTATAAACTTTCTATAAAGTGGAAATGTGTCAACTTACCCACGTTTCAATTATCCCCCTCTGGATCCCTCTACTTTGTATTTGTTCAGAATTACTTCTTTCAATCTAAACTTTTTTGGTGAACTACATACTCTATTAAATCATCATAGAGCAAGGGCGAACAAAAATTTTAGTAAAAATACATATTAAAAAAATTGTAAATTTTTATTGGTTGCATTCAAAGAAAGCAATTTTTATAATATTTAATATGTTAAATACGTAAAAAAGTAAAATTAATATTTATACACAAAACAATTGATTTGTAACAATGATATCCCCAAAAAAAATTGTCACCTGTTGATGTTCTTCTTTTCTGAGGCCTTATTAGTGTCCCGGAGGTTGATTTGTGAAACTTGAATACATTTTCGAGTGCTTGGAACAACAACCACAAATACATAAATTATATTTGAAAAGATTTTCCTAATTACCAAGTAATTGATTGTCTTTTTCTGTCTGTTTTTGAAAAAGGAGGGGTTCAGAGGGTCAATGAAGATTTCATTAATTTAGATTTAAAACTATTTAACATTTATACGTAGAAAAGTTATTCTATTCACATTTCATTAATTTAGATTTAAAACTATTTAACATTTATACGTAGAAAACCTATTCTATTCACATTTCATTAATTTAGATTTAAAACTATTTAACATTTATACGTAGAAAAGTTATTCTATTCACATTTCATTAATTTAGATTTAAAACTATTTAACATTTATACGTAGAAAAGTTATTCTATTCTCATTTCATTAATTCTTTTGTAAGGCCACAAAAAGTATTTGATGAATCACCCTTGGCCTAAAGGAAACAAAACATACATAAATGTTCAAAAAGTGGATAAATATTTATTTATCATAGCACAAGGAAATAAGAGGTTCTGTTACTTTTAAAGTTTAATTGTCTCATACTTGAAAGGATTCAAGTGCATTGTATTTCATTGATTATTATTCTTGTATAAATATAACTTTCTTTCATTTCATTTTATTTTCTATCACGAAACAGTAATCATGAATAGATTAGAGAGTTCAACGACCAACCTTGACTTATAAATTTCTAAATGTGTGCAGAATATTTTTTTTTGTTATTATTTTCATCACCAATGCGAGCGCTCCTTTTCTTTTACCTCAACAGAACTGAAAAGCTAAACACATGTGTGTACGTGTTCCGTTCAAGAAATTAAAAAAATATATTTTACATCAGTATGATTTTCCTCAAACGTGTGTCGACTGTGGCAGTCATTACATGATTAAAAATGAAGAATAGCTGATCCTCGTTTTGCATGATGTCATCCTTCACTTATTTTGTGTATTCAAAATAATTTTTTCAATCTAATTATATATCAGGACATTTTTTTATCAATTCTACAGTGTTTATTTCTCCCCCACTTTTGATAAATGAAATATATTTATATTTATCTCAGTCTTATGCTGAAAATTATTAATATGTAGCCATAACTTGACATATTCATGGAGTACGTTGTTTATATGGATCGAAAATTATTTTTTCCCTCTTGCATGTTTGCCAAATGATGATGGATGTTGTATTATTTACATCAGAATACAAAAATAGTAGTATCATATTGATTATTTTGAACAATTTTTAAATTATTTGATTTTATCACATCTTTTAATGGTACTTGTTATGTTTAAGTAGTTTAAAGCATATTGTTTTATTTTGATCATTTTAAAGCTTTTCCCAAAGCCTGAATTGAAACCACGTCAGTTCAAGAGAGAGTCCAAGAGGTAGCACGATAAATAATTTATATCATAGATACAAATATATCTTTTTGATTGTGGGCACAATTTAGAATATGCTTGACGTCTTTATTTTATGTAATTGCTACATATATACAAGCCAGTTATCCCTGTGGTCAAGCCAGCATTTGCCCTTTTGCTCTACGTGAGGTTTCCGTCCTCACTGAGCTGGCCTTAGGACACCTGCGTTATCATTTGACAGATGTACCGCCCCAGTCAAACTCCCCGCCTCGCAATGTCCTCGGAGCAGGTCTCAAAGAATAACAAAGATTCAATGATTGATACAAGAAAATATCTTGAAATCAAGATAACCCTGCTTAACCGAGTAAGCAGAGGAGCGATCTTAGTAGAAGTATTTCACTTGCGATGTAAACATCTCCTTCCTATTCTACGCCCAAGATGCTCCGCCACAATAAGAGACTAGAGTCAAACTCAACAGGGTCTTCTTTCCCCGCTGATCTTTCCAAGTCCGTTCCCTTGGCTGCGGTTTCGCTAGATAGTAGATAGGGACAGTGGGAATCTCGTTAATCCATTCATGCGCGTCACTAATTAGATGACGAGGCATTTGGCTACCTTAAGAGAGTCATAGTTACTCCCGCCGTTTACCCGCGCTTGGGTGAATCTCTTCACTTTGACATTCAGAGCACTGGGCAGAAATCACATTGTGTCATCATTGCTCTCCAACCATCACAATGCTTTGTTTTAATTAGACAGTCGGATTCCCCTTGTCCGTGCCAGTTCTGAGTTGACTGTTAATTGATAGCCGAACATGAATACAAGAAAGTTGCCCCTCAAGTACATGCGTAGCTTAGGTAA
>NW_027289180.1:0-55055 GCF_016086655.4 Lepeophtheirus salmonis | reverse complement strand
TGTAATCCCACGTTGGTTGCTTCTCGAGTCTTCAGCTTTTGCTATTTAAACAAAAGAAAATATATACCAAACTCGTACATTGTCCAATGCGAAATTATGTATCTGTTAACCAAAAGCAAGTGAATATTTATATTTCCCAATTGTCTTTACATAATTATATTATCACAGCTGTTATAATATAATGGATATACCGGGTAATTTTTCTATGATTACTTTAAATAATTGTGTTTCTTTAAGTCCCCTCATATTCTATCTTACCAAAACTTCATCCAAGGAATTTGTTGACAGCTTTTGCATAACATTTCTTTAGACTTTGGTGACAAATACACCTTTGACTAAACTCAGGTTCGCGTATCTAATACAAACACACAACATACGACGTACAAATACATAATTCACAAATTATTTTTTTAATTTTTGTATTCTTCCTCCTTATTGACTAGTTCAAAGAAAGGCTCAATTCATTCGTCATAAGTTTTTTCATTTTAAATTTTGATGAGATGTATTGATTTGATAGCTGTATTATTTGAATCCTTTCTACTATTTTCTGTAGTGTATAAATTATGTGTATTGTAAAACTGCTTGTAACACAAAATTAAAGGAATAGTTTAAATCATGGAAAACTTTGACTTGATATGTTAGGGTAAGAAGAATTCAATACTGATACAAATATTACCCGGAAATCATAGAAAATTACATATTTAAAAATATATATCATTTATTACTAAAGAGACTTGAGGAGTTGCGTGTTTATTCATGTTACGTTTTATGATGTTGAAGATGTTTTTCCAAATAACGCAATCTATAGGCATTGGTTATTTTTTAACCATTTTGTTTACCTACTATTAAATATGGTCAATTTGTGTCAACGACATCGACTGTTTTTTATTGCAAATTTTGCTTAAATTAAATCAAATTTGCCCCGTATGTAATTTAAAACAAAAAAATTAAATTTTTTTTTTTACTATAGACAATGAAGACTTAAGTAATTACAATCCAAGTAAAAATATCAATAATTTTAAAGTAAAAGTGCCAAAATAATCGCTCAAATAAATAGAATCAAATTATATTTTCAATGATTGAAAAGCAAACAGTGAGATATTAATAATATACAACACCGAAGATCAATAAACGATAAGTCTTCAATCAAAATAGCATGATAAATCCAAAGTCTATCATAAGAACGTAACCACAAAAATTGTTGCCAAATTCCTTTACATATCCGATTTTCTTTGTTCAACTTACATGGATGATTTAAGTATGTATTTCTTAATAATTTTATCATAACAGGTTTTATTTGTTTGAATAAATATCTCCTTAAATGTAATACTTGATAATGAAATATTCTAGCATTATCTTGTATGTATCATATTTTTGATCTATCGTCAATGTAAACTCCTAATTTATCATTTACTTGCTGAATTGTTTCTTCTTTTTAGTGGCTGAGGGGGGGATAGTTCTTTATTAGCTTTTGAGTTACAAGCAAATTCTGAAATTAATTTCGAGGTTTTAATGAATATTTTTTATGCATTCTTATTATTCATCTGCTCCAACAATTATTGAAATACAAATCATTTTATTTGCATGTAACATAGCATCCATAAGAAAAATGAGTTAAATTGCGTAAAAACACAGAAAAAATACGGCTGCCAATTTGCAAACTGAGAGCTTAAACTATTTTTTGGTATTAGAGGAGTTCCTTGGATGCATTGGCGGTGG
This sequence comes from Lepeophtheirus salmonis, assembly GCF_016086655.4. Classification (NCBI taxonomy): domain Eukaryota; kingdom Metazoa; phylum Arthropoda; class Copepoda; order Siphonostomatoida; family Caligidae; genus Lepeophtheirus; species Lepeophtheirus salmonis. Next base: position 53,336 of record NW_027289180.1, on the reverse strand, counting down.
TTTTTAAGATCCAGGAGTACCCTCAAATACCCTGCGTAACCTGAGGGCTTGGAATTATTTTTTGATATTAGAGGTGTTCCTTGGATGAATGTGATGCTTTGAAGATGGTTTTTAACTAATCCACACTACCCCGGTAAATATCAGCTCTTTGAACTAGTTTTCGGGATCAGAAGGGTTCCTTGGATGAATTGGTGGTGTTTTTTAACAATCCCACAGTACCCCCGGGACACTGGCCAATCTGAGGGTGGATAGTATTCAACCATATTTTAAGAGGCCCTAAGTTATTTATTGCCCACCCCACCCTCCTCTTCCTATATGGTAATAATATTACTCACACTTTAAAGTACTTCCTTGGGGGATGGAACAAATGTTATGAATATGTTTAGAAATTTGTCATAAATAATATTTATAATGTGTTATTATTCTTCATGAAGCTTGGATAAAATACGGGCAGTTTTCTCTCTGGCAATTTTCCTAACTGAAATTTTTCTCCATGGCAATTTTCCTAACTGAAATTTTTCTCCATGGCAATTTTCTCCAGGGCAATTTTCCATGGTTAATTTTTCACATGACAGTTTTCATAGTATCACTGTGGCCATAGAGATAAAATACATAGAGTAATGATGTAAAAAGTGGTTGATACCGGAAAATAAAACGAAATAGTTGACAAAATCATTGGAGTTGTAATAGTTTGCCAGTTTAAGAATCAGGGATATCCACAAAATAGAGAAATTTAAAAAAAATTAGTTCTATGGAGAAAAAATTACCCCTCCCCCAAAAAAAAAAAAAAAAAAAAAAAAAATAAAGGATTTGTTTTCTAAAAAAATAAAAGTCGTCATGTAGTAGTAGTTGTTTTTAAGTAATGCACTCATTAGTACAGTACACTCAAAATTGAAGACTAATGAACTGTAATTGAAGGAGAAATGTATCAGTAACTGAATTAGATATGCAGACATCAAATAAAAGTTTTAAAATACTTTTTCTTTATAAATATTGTTTTTTTGTTCAGACATAATTGAGTTTACCCTGGACAAGATAGTGTCATTCAATATTAAATTGCCTTAATTCAAAATTGCATTGTGCTCAATTTATGTTTGTAGTACATATTTAAATATGATCTATTTCAAGACTACACTTAGAAATACCACTATTGTCTTAATAATGATTATTGCAATAATATTAAAAGAAAATGTATTGAAACAAAAGGCAATGCAGTAGATGCCAAGAATATTTACTTAATTATAACAAAATAGCTTCATCTGTACATATACATACATATTATATATCTTGTACAATATATTCACTCTATCTATCAATAGTTATCAAGCTCTGTCAAGTTGGTTTCTTCCTAACACAGGAGAACTACATCACAAATTAGAATCTGCACAGCCTCAAACTGTTATATAAAACGGGAACATTGCATCTACTCCCTCCCAGAGTCCTGTTACCCTAGTAGAAGTATAGTTAGTAAACGATAGAGGGCCAAAGTCATACATGAATATTATGGTTGTTAAGAGTGAGTTCGAATGAGAAAGTAATTAGTTTTTAAATGACGCAAAAGTGATCAATAAATATTTTCATGTAAAGGTGAATCAGTCGTCCCAGAGTCTGAGATACACCTTTTGTTAGAGAGGCTCAGGCAAAATATATAATCCTCGAGTCTTGGGGGACCACTTTTCTATTAAATTCTTTTGCTAAGAGAAGTAGTGAGCATTTCTATTTAATTAAGTCATGAACAATCAAGGTTTTGGGTATCAATCAAATCTACCTTGTCTCTTTACCTCTTATTTAAAAAAAATGAGATAATATATGAGGTATACTGAAATCTTTGAATACCTCTCAGGATAGCCTACACTCTGTCTGTTACAATTATCTCTACAAAGACGAGCTTTTCCATGCTCAAATAGTTTAAAACAAGAAGAAAAATGGGGTTTGAAAAATATCATTAAAAAATAATAATGATATTGCTTATAGGATGAATAGTTATTGGAAGCTTTACAGATCCTAGATAAAATAATAATAAAGTTTGAATAAATTGCAGTGTCAAGCTATGACATTAAGAGAAGTCACTAATACCCTACGTAATTAAGTTAAATTAATAATTACGTGTGTATGGTTGCTTTGAAAGATGGAACGTTTCGTTGTATATTTGCTATTTATTGTAATAGATAGTGAATTGTTGCAGGATCGATGGTTCAGGAGGTGGATGGCTCCGGGAGTTAAATCCTTGGAGGTAAAAGGACGGAGGTTACTCGCTTTGAGGTCAAATGATGGGGGAGGAGGTAGTCATCCAGAGGGAGAGGGTAAGAACCCTTGATCCTCATAAAATATGACCTGCCGGTATGCTAAAAAAGAAATCAAAGATCAACATGGTAATCTTGACAGTTTGAAGAATGTTATGGAGGATAGGAACTTAGCTGTCATTGCATTCATTAAAGCAGCAGCTAAAAGATAAAGCAAATAAACACAAAGTTTGTTTCAGTGGATGGGCTTTTCGTGGGATTTGGATGTATCCCTTAAGTGTAGGATGGGACAACAAAATTTTAGGAACCATACAACCCTATTACTTTATGAGTTAAATGTAATAGTAATTGCTTTATACGGATATCGCTAGAGGTGTTATGTATATCATCTGCCGTTATGTTAAAAAAATAAACATCGGCCACTAATGTACTTACCCTGTCAACGTGAAGAATATTTAAGATGAGGGCATCTAAGCTGTCATGATGTTTCTTTAGTTTCTCTGCAAGCAGTATGTGAGAATTCAAATAAATGAGGACCTTGGCAGGAATTATTCCGATGTCGATCCTTAATTCGACTCTGAGTCCAACAAGGGCTCCTTTTGTCATTTATAACTCTGCAACAAAAAAGAAAGAAAAAGAAGACTGTTCATGTTGGAATTAAAAAACGTCTCGCACTCATATAAGGTCATATTTTTTACAATTCTATGAATTGGTGAGCTGTGTTTTAAAATTTCGAAATATATTTGCAGCAAAAATGTCCAAAAGGAAAATTAATGTTATCAAACTTAAGAAAATATAAAAAAATCATTCAAAATTTTGCAGAATATTCTGTCAAAAAAGATTCGTCAAATGTTTTCGTCAGTTTTGTTAAAAAATGTTAAATTTTGAGAAATAAATACAAATTCTGAGCTATTCAAAGAAAAATTCTAACTCCAAAATTTCAAGTTTTTTTTCTTTTTCTTGAGGTAACATTTTATAATTATTTTGATTGCGGAGGAACTCAGACATTATGTATTTTTATAAAAACACTAACAATAGGTATACAGTTTCTTTTAAAGTATAAGATAAAATTTTAACATTTTAGAAGGTTTAAAAGATTAATAGCAATAATTTCAAAATATCAAAAGCTTAAAGAATATCTGAAAATTAATGGACCTATATAAAAACGAAGGTACAACTCTTATGACGAAAAATAAAACTATAGAGCTTAGGTTAGTCGAAATACAAGGTTAGACCATCATGTAATCAGGCTTGCTAGAATATTCAATCTGATGTATTGTACCGACTACTTGGCAAGACAGGCAGATTTTGACAAAACAAGCAACCACTCATAGTCTATTACGTCACTATTGCTATAATTTTCAATTTAATGTATCTTACCGAATGTTGGACAGGAAAAATAGATCTTGACAAAGCACACAACCACTCATCTACTATGACGTAAATATTAAAAGCGTGGTGGAGTCAAACATCAGTAGAACACGCGTTGTGGTATCATCTTGTAGCTCTATTAACCTTGTATACAGCGTTATCAATGATGTCATAAATTGCATTATAATTTATATACAGATATATATATATTTGCATGGATTTTGAAATCTTTCAGCAATATTGAATTATTTTTCAAAGAACATAAATATTTTATTTCTTCTCTAATGTTCATAAACATTTTCCATTATTATCCATTGTCCAACTATGTGTACATTTGTTTTTGGCACTCCAGTTAGCCGTAATTTCTATTACTTTAGCCACTTACAATAAAATTGAAGAATGATCTCTGATACTTATTTGATTTAATTTGGAGGGTAGTAAAGTAGTTTTCAAAATATAAATACTCATCTTACAAATTGCATATATTTATTTCGGAGATGTATTTAAACGATTTAAATTCGACAATGAACAGTAAAGGGATTCTAATGATTGCACCAGATATCTAAAAGACAGAGGAAATTCAAAAAAATATTTGTACATTCAATTCCAGCAAGGGATTTATCAGTTAGGGAAATTGGAGTTCAACTGTTCAACTAAACAATAATTGCTCCTAAAACCGCAACACTCTAATGTGGGACATCAAATTTTAAAAGACTTTAAATAAATATGTTCCACTCAAAAATGGCTGATTATATTTGATTATCTTTTGTACATTAATTAATATAAAACTTTATATGAATAAAAATAAGTTAGAACAAAAATATAGTAAATGTTTATGTATAATTACTATAATTTATTCCATAAGAGTACAAACAGCGCAGGTAACTATATGTATTAGTAATTCTGAATGTTGAATAAATAACAAAAAAGTGGATTGTGCATGTTAATTTATTGACATTACATTATGTCTATCTATTTGTGACTAACAAAGATCATTTATTTTATTTAGTTATCATTTCCAAAAATATGTTCGTTATTGCTCTCATATTTAGGATTCACCCCGGGATTTGCTTGAGTGTAATTTGTTGTGAGTGGCAAGTTCTTCAAATTTTTGAAGGCACTTATGGCATCATACGCTTCATTACTTTCTGGATTGTTTTGATAAACATAGGCGTTTTCATTGTAATTGTCCATATTTTCATCAAAGGATATCACATCAACATCATCATTAATTTCTTCATAATTGCTGTTTGAGTTTGCAATATGACTGAACTCTGCTTTTGCTCCACACTGTGTACAGCCGCAATTCTCAGGTACGTTGATGGTTTTAGTATAGGCTTGCCCATTTTCACACGTCAATGTTACATCAATGGCCTTTTGTTTTAAAGTCTGGCAACATTTACAATCACTACTATGAGATTCGAGTGCTGTAAGGAAAACAAAAGATAATTAATTTTGTTTAATTTGGCTTAAGTTTAAACAAATTCTATTACGTGACAAATAAACTGTTTTTGATTCACAATATCCAGAGCATTGACGGTATTCAGGAATTGAATTAAGGTTCTTACATGTACCCTTAATAAGATCAAATTCTTTTACCAGCCCAATTGTTTTCTTAGGGTCAAATGTAATTTCTTCACATGATCCTTAAAATAAGATAGCAATGATATATTTAGTATTATAATGAAAAGCTTTAATTAAGTTGAGGTATATTTCGTGCTTACCCTTCTCCATTGTTTGATTGCAAATTTTACAACAGTTGTATTCGTCATCAATTAAGAATTTTGCTGGACAATCCTCGATATTAGGACAATCCTTTGTCTTTTCTGATAAAATGAGCTAAAACAATCCTCATTATCATAATGAGTTAGAGAGTATTATGAACTATGTAATACTTACTTCCTCATGATCTTTGTAACATTTTCGAGTAAAGCATCCATCAACATAGTCTTTTCCAACTTCATATGTTTGATTACCTGCAGAACATGCATATGGAACACATTTTCCACAACATTGATCACTAACTGAAGTGGTATAATTAGACCCACGTGGACATTCAGTATTACATTTTTCAACAAGCTCCAATGATTTCTTGACACCTCCAAGTAATGTATTCTGACATTCATAAATCTTGCAACTATCACCTTTGAGTTCTTTTTTTAACTCTCCAGGCTATAGTTGATAATTATACATGTAAGTTGTATTGTATAAATATTTGCTTAGATTTTGTATACCTTCATTTTTTCACCTTGATGGAGACAAACAATGGGTTGACTGATTGGACAGCATTCTTTATCAACATTTACTTTCTTGTACAAGTAATTTTCATCCTCCAATGATAGAGAGGGACAAGATTCTACTGAACAAGTTGTAACTGGTTTGACACCCATATTTGCTTGAACACATGTACAGTTTTTGCAATGTCCTTCCTTCCATGATTCACCAATTTGGTGAAGATTTCCATGAAAGTCATCAATACAAGCATTTGGAGATTCTAAAAAGAAATAGTGCAATCAAATATATATTAATAAATATCCTAAATCATAGGTAACTGACTGACCACAAATATAATTGGGACAGCATTTCTCATCAATTTTTTTGAGCTCATGGAAAGTTGGACAAATTGGAGGTTCTGGACAAGCTTTTGGATCACAGACCTTTTTACGGTGCAAGCAACATCCTGTATCTTTCATTGTGGACTTCTCTCCTGGTTCTAGCTCTTCTTCAGGCTCTAATTCTGGACACTGTTCTCTAGGTATACATTCTATAAATATAAGAAAACCAATCTTATTGATATATGTGCGCCAATATAAAACAATAATGAGCTATAATCGTACCACAAACATAAGTTGGGCAGTCTGCATTGTCAAGTTGGATTTCTTTCACTTGATAATCGGATTCACACTCTGGAGGTTTGGTGAAGGTGCAGTTTTTAGTAGCAGGAACACAAGTTTGTTTGGGACAACATTCACCCTCCGTGTAATGTTCAATTACTTTTTGTCCAACTGGGCAAGGTAATTTAACACATTTATCAATGACACATGAAATTCCTAACTCTGTACAGCTGCATGTCTCACAAGAACTTGGATGCCATTCTTCGGTCAAGTGATACTCGGTTCCATTGGCTTCTTTGCAGGTATGACATAAATTTTCGCTTACACATTTCCGTTCCTTATTAAATACTTTTCCTTCTGGACAATAACAACCCTCTGGTTCTCCCATGTCACATCCATCATTACCGAATGTTTTCTGTGCATTGTAAGAGATATCCACGAGTGAACTAATGACATCTTCACACGTCTTTTCACATGCATCATTAGCACACTCCTTATATTCCAATCCTAGTGGACAAGTTAATGACCTTTGACAATGCTCTTTTTCTCTCCATGATATGCAAAGACCTCCTTTCTCGAAGCAAGTCTCAGAGTATTCTTCAAAAGCTTTACATGTAGTATAGTTCTCTCGCTTACAAAATGACTTTTTACAATGATTCACATATTGGTCAACGGGAATTATAGGATGACATGCTACAAAGGTTTCTCCTCTTAATTTCTCACATTGATCATTGTCTTCATTGATACAAGTTTCAACATCAGGTAAATCAATAATATTAGCACTGCTGCAGGATTTGGATGTCCAACTACTTATAAAGTCATCCATGTCCTCTGAGGGGGACTTATCGCGCTTGGCAAAATCATCATCAGGATTTTGGTTACAATTCCCACAAAGGCCATCTGTCTGGCTTCCATGTGAATATGAAGCATATTTAACGGTAAAACCGGAATTTTGAATTTTATACACGATTTCAATATCAAATTTGAAAAGAGTGAGGAAAACGTTTCCAGCAGCTGATAAACGAGATTTATACCAATCTGTTATATGATGTACTGTTTTAATCAGATTATTTCTTTCATACATGGAAACCTTAATTAAAGGGGATAATAATATTTCCAATTTCCTTCATATTAAAAAGGAGAACTTACCCCTTCTTTACTTTTAGGATCTTTCTCGATTCTTAGACTATTGTCTGCTGTGTTCACAATGACAGCCTTAACGCATGAAGAATGAATGTCATCTGGACATTGTTCGTTCTCAATTTGTATTTCAAAGTCTCCATGATCATGCCTCACTGCAACATAGCTACAATTACCAGGAACTTCATATTTTATGTCATCAAAGTTCTTAAATTGTGAATGACCAGATCCCTCACAGACGCCTAGATAAAAAAAATTAAATAGGAAATATTGAATATATTATTTTGTTATTCACAATCTTTGCATGACTTCTTGGGAATACAAGTAATCCCATCGGAACTCAGAACTTCATCATCAGAGCAAAAACATCCAGAAAAGCAAATTGCTTCAGAATCTCGACTACATTTCTCTTCCTTATCTCCACATTTAGTTTGACATGAGGGATCATAACAATCTCTCATTACCTTTCCTTCTGGACATTTGGCGGCTAGATAGAGAAAGGTATAAGAAAAAGAAGGTAAATAAAATTATTTTTTCAAAGAGTAAAGTCATCATTTACGGCAAAAATGGTCAACCCTCCATCTGCTCAAATCTAAATTTCTATCGACTTGTAAGCACTGGTTCACGAATTTAGTTTGGGCTTCACATCTGCAGGTCCTGATATCATCATCTGATTTTTCGAGACAAGTGCAAGTGTCTTCAACACAATGTTCTGTAACTGATTTCATATCTAAGACATCCTTACAGTTATTGAAAGGAGGATATCTAGATATAATCACAAATCATTTTTTTAAATTATTTTTATTTTATCCTCAATTAACCAATTTACTTACTTGAATGTTCGACAAAGTTCTAACGCTCTGCGTTGTCTATCGAGAGGACACTCTGTCTTCATACATGATTGATCTCCTGTTTCCCAAGATTCTATAAATTCCTCCACATTCTCCGTTACCTGTCCATTTGATTTCATCAAATCATCGCTTTTTTCCATTAAATTTTCCACAAAGACCCACAACCTTATTATGATTTGTGCTATCTGTTCGTACCTCAACTTTTCCAAATTTAGACCAGCTGACTCGAAGAGGATACTTTTTGGACTCAAATATAATGTTTGAATCTCCAAGAATTCGTATTTTGATATCTTGAAAATCAGACATCTTTGAAACTTGACTTGCTGCGTAATGAACGTCATGATAATCGATACTAAAGTCAAGATTCAAAGTTATAGACTCTTCTCCATGTTTGATTATGAGAGACTTTTGGCATCCTATTTTACACGTCTTGACCACTGAAACATGTCACAATATAATATCACAATTATAATGGATCTTGTTATGTATAGCACTACCTGAAATATTCCAACTATCATGTTCATTTGCAGCCAACACAAAATGGCAACTTGAGAGCTTATATTTGGATTTGTCAAAGGTTAGTACATTTGGTCCATCAACTATACATTCTGCTTTTGTAGGTGGAGGAATGCACTTAAACTTAGGACAAATTAAGGTTTCATGGATATTTAAATCTTCATTTTCTTTATTATCACTGGAATAGAATGGTTGTGCTCCGTATGAATCTTGAAATTCAAACTTCATAGGTTTAGAAGATTTTTCAAAGCTGTTGGTATTGTTCCTAAAAATTAATAATGTTGGTAGAGTTAAAATGGATTTTTCATGGAATTAGATAATTATTTACTCTTCAAATTGAATTAACAATCCATCTGCACAAACTGGTTCCAGGCATTCACATTTACTCAGAGGACATCCAATAGGACTCTCAATTTCAGTTTGTCTAAATTTAACAAAAAATTGAAATGATTAGTTTACAATGTATGAAAATAAGTTAAAACTATTGAGTTGCCTTAATCGAGCACCAGAGGGACATTGCGGCTCTGGAGGACAATATGAGATGGGAGAAGAATCTGTAGTTGTTGGTCTATCATATTGAGATTCTGTAGTTGTCGTTCTTTCATACTGAGACTTTGTAGTTGTTGTTTTGTCATATTTAGACCCAATATTATCTTCAGAACAGTCTGTTTCATCATCTGCACAATCGGTTACCCCGTCACACCATTTTTCAGCTTTGATGCATACCTTTGATGTTTTGCAATATCTTTCCTCTTTGGTACAAGTTTTACAAATGCATGCACAACGTGGGGTAATGTAAGAAAATTCATTTTCCTATAATATATAATGTTTATAGGTCTCTATTTACATTTGTTTGTTTCTATACTTACTCCATAGCATTTGGGACATGTTTTGGGTGAGCAATGAACAGTTCCATTTTTAAGGCAAAAGCAGCTTTCACAGTCTTGATTTAAGAATATGTCACCAGCTTTATGCTTTATGAATCCATCGTAGCATTCACACTGACTTTCATGGACACAATCTGTTCCATTCCATTTCTGATGATCCAAACAGATATGACATTCAGAACTATAACCATAGTTGGGTAAATTAGGACACGGATCAGCACATTTACCAGACTTTGTAGTCTTGCCAATACTAATCCCTGGTGTGGGTAAGGGCGTTGTGAATATTGATGAGTCTTTTCCGATAACTAAAAAATAAAAGTATTGAACACACAATTGAATACATTATGTATATTCATTATTACTGAATGGTTTGAAGCATCCAATAAGCTCCAACTTTAAAGCAGCTCCAAGTCTTGCCCATGACACAGGAATCAATTTAAAATATCTCATACGAATGACCTGTTTAAATTGTCTTTCAGAAATTGTTTGGTCATCATAGTTTCCATGAAATATCTACATAAATGTTTGAAAAAACGAGATTAAGTTAACTTTTTTTGTAACCTTTTGAAAAAAAAAAAATATCATCCTACAAATTCTTTTCCTTGCTCATCTCGAATGTTTTCCCATTTATGATTATCGTTAGAGTATACAACACGGAAAGACTTGATAAATTTTCTAGAGTCTCCTTTAAGAATCACACCACTGACCAACCTTTCATCTCCAAAATCAATAGTTACGAAAGGTTGTCTATCGTTCTTTTCGGGTTGCCACGAACCTCCATTTGAGAGTCTTAATCTTTCCTTTCCATAACTGTATTGATCTCCATTTTTGACTGATGAAACAAGGATTTGCTTTGTTGAGAGATTTCCATTTGTAATCCCCATTTCATCAATACAGTCCTCTGGAACAAATATATAAAGTATTGTATTAAGAGTATGATATTATATTTAGTTTCCTACGCTTGGGAGTTTTAGGGATATTTGTCACTTGTACTGGAATATATGGCTTAGATGTAGCTATTATATCTTCTTCCTCTATATCTCCGCAGCCAATAAGATCGACTTTCAAACAAATTTCCTTATTCCAAGATAAAGGAATAATGCGAACAACCTGAGCAGGAACTGCAGGATTCAAAAATGAAGTCTGAGGTTTGAGGCCATTCGAATTTCCTTTGAAAACCTTTTTGATTCCATAATTATCTTCAATATAGGATAAAGAGTCCTCAGAGTCCCCAATGAGTACATTATAACTAGTAACAAATTCATCCCCTTTTCCTCCTTGAGTTTTATTCCGTACACCTTTGTTTTCTCATCAAATTTGAATTCAACATAAGGTGTTCCATCATTTTCATGAGGTTTCCAACAATCATCGGTGCCCTTGGGAGCTTTTTCTGTGGGTGTACATGCAAAGCTTTGTTGATCGTTATTTGTTAAATAATTTTTGACGTCACACTTGTAAATAGGTTCATTTTTACTAATAAGCTCTACGTCCTCCAAGGTGTTAATTCCTGGGCCATTATACTCAACTTTTATCTCTGGAGCTACTTCATTCAGTTTGATATTTTTGCATTCTTCATTTGAAGTATCCAAAGTTTCTTTTTGATTTGCTAAGTCATGGATATACTCTAATTCACAGCAGTTACCATTATCACATATTTTAATAGTGTATTCTTCAGGTCGATATGAGCTGCTCTGATCACTAGGCTCTTCAGAATGTTTCAAAACAATTTTATCAAGAATAGAGTCCTTTTTTTCATCGTTTGTATCCTCACAACTATAATCACGGGTTACTTTACCATCAAAAACTTCTTGAACATTACAAAAAACAACGTTGTTTTTATTATCTGTTAGTTTGATTTGGTTTAATACTCCTAAACTGTCATCAAGATGAGTTAATTTGATGTGAGGATCTGTAGATCCTAAATCAAAGTTTTTGCATTCATGAAGCTCTTCACCTTCCAGTTTGTCGGCATTTGTCAATTTTTCAATGGAACAGCATTCCTTAGAATTACACAAATCTATTGAGAAAAGACTCTCTGAGGGCCTCTCTTCACTATTTCCTTCCTGAACTGCTTCCAATGATTTGACGACAAAGTCTATTTGAAAAGACGAATATTATCTTAGTTGTATACTAAAAATGCTGTCAATACTTACTTTCTTCTGGTTCAATCTTTACATTACTGATATCTGAATCGGGATCCACAGATGAAACTTTGATATTGATATTCCCCTCTGAATTATCCAACAATGAATGTGTACTATATTTATAAAATTTAAAATCAGAATCCAAAGTAAAAAATGATAAAACTACTTACTTATTCTTCAGACAAGCAGTCTTATCCTCAAGGATATCTGTAATCTATTAATATAGGGGAAAAGAACATAGTAAATACTAAATAACTTCTATGATTCTTATGCATATATACTAACCAAAGGAATAATACTACTTGTTGTTGAATAACTTTGTGTAGGAATAGGTGTGTCCCTTGTTTTGCATTCTGGTCGATGTGGATAAACGTTGTATGGGGAGTCACAAATATGGGTCTCCGTATTAAATATAGAATTATGTCCGCATGATTTAAGCTCAGCCTTCCTATGAATTGTTGCTTGATTCGATTCATACTGAAGTTTTTGATTATCCTCGAAGCAGTGATAAAATAATGAACAATCTGTTTCATGGGCTACATTTTGCTCATAAGGGAATGAGTCACAAATCGTTGTGTTAGAAGAAGCACTAGGACTTGGTTCACCCACTAGATCATAAGCAAAGGATAAACGGTCTCAAACGTATGTTCTATTCAAAAAATTACCTTGACAATCTGATCGAATATGAATAACATTATCGGGCCAATCACATGTTATATCCCTTGGATTATAAAATAGACCATTGTCACACGATTTAATTTGAAATTTTGGTAAAGGATCTGAGGAATCTTGAACACACTCCTTATATAGATTACATTGTTCCTTAATCAACAGAGGTGGTGTGTCAGGATCACAGGTCTCAACATCAACTGTACCTTTAATCTCTGATGAAACACCTATTTATGGATAATTTTTTAGAATCAAAAACGAAGTAGGTATTTAAAACGCTCATTAATGTGTAACTCACATTCACAGTTTATTCTATATTCAAAGTCATCACATAAGCTTGTAGAATATTCAGGATTATTGACTTGACAAGTCAATCCTTTTTTAGTGTCACATTCGATGGTGTAATCATTGGTTGAGTAAGCTGGTCCACTGGAACCCACTGCCCGACATTCGATATCCACTATATGATAAGGACTACAATATCCTTGACTCACATCCTAGAGATAATCTCAGTATAACAACTATACGTACATGGCAAATATCAAATACTCACATAAGAGTTATTTAAAAATTTATGGATATCTTCTACATCATTGGGTTCAAGAATAGTTGGAGTATTCGTGTTCATCCAATTTGACCAACCATGATTACAAGACAGATATGTCAGATTTGTGTTATTAATAATAGTGATGGGTGAAGATGTCGAAAGATCAAGTTTTGGAAATATTGTGGTGCCCAAATAATCGGATTCACATTCAGGTAAACTGGAGTAATAGCACAACTTTTGGCCTCTTGAACAAGTGCAGTTATGACATTCGTCACTTTCCATAACATCTCCTTCATAAAAAAGTTTATTGTTTTCCACAATACATTTGGGTTTTTCACACTGATCGGGGTCAATACAAGTATAGTCGTTGTCAGATAGGTATACTAAATGTTCTTTAGGACAAGAGTCTGGACGACAACCTTCAACACAATATTCGTCAGCACATGATAAAGAGCTAGCTTTTTCGACAATGAGAGCTTTGCATGTTTTCACTGGACATGTATTTACACAAGATTCGTAGCTGCTGTGATGTGGACATTGCATGGCTGTAGAAAAATGATACCATATTTTGAATTTTCAGTTTAATTGTTGGACCTAAATATGTACTTACGACAAAGATTCTGTTTTCTCCATGATATAGGTACACCTGCACGAGTGCATTCATGGGCATACGCAGAAATAGCAGTGCATAGACACTCACAATCTCCACCCACATTACAACCGCAAGCATCTGATAGACACTTTTTGTACCAAGGTTCCCAATCTATTTCAGAATGGCAGGGCTCAAAAACTTCAGAATGTAAAACTGAACATTTATTTGTGGACCAGGTTCTGCGCTCAGGATTCAATTCACATTCATCTTCAACTTCAGTTGCAACAGGGCAATACTTGTGAACCCTCCAACTATCTCCAAAAGTGGTTGGAAAGGTCTCCGTTATTCCAGATGGACCTCTGAAAGTATCAAAGTTGTTTCCGTATTATACATTTTTTCATATCCCTTTATAATCATTATCAGAATGTATACCTAAAATCGTCTTCCTCATCTTCATTTGCATTTCCACACAATCCCTGAACCAATCCTTTCAAGAAGGGTTTGATTTTCAAGTAGACTCTATTGCTTCCATCCCATTGTATAGTAAAGCCTAAATCATAGACATCCACAAATGTAAAAAGTCCAGCTTTTCGAATGTTAATCCTAAAATCGCCAAATGATTGTTAGTTGTTATAAATACTAGATATCCCAACTTACCGTTTGTGAAAGTCATTGGAAAGGTCTTCTAAATTCTGATTCAAAATGATTTTTTCTTGGAATTGTTTACTTCCAATTTTGATTGTTATTCTTTTTGAGCATGTAACATTGGATGTTCCACAAGGTATATTCTATTAATGTTTTAAATAAAAATATAAGTATTTAAATTGTCAAAAGATACTCCTTACTTGGATCAAGATTGAAAAAGAGTCTTTACTCGACCCTTTGTATTGTGCCATAACATATTCACATTTTCCCTTAAAGTCAAACATTTTTCCATCAAAGGATATATAGTGAGAGTCACCCCAAGCAGTACAAATGGCTGGACAAACTCTTTTTGTACATGTCCATTTCCCAGAATTACATATACTAAAGATATAAAAAGTTATAGGTACAAAACTGTTGAGGTCATTTCAAATCCAATGGCTTACCATGTATTACAATCTTGCTTTATCCGGTTTCCTTCTTCATAGGACTTTCCTCCATGATGGCAGGGACATTTTTTCTCTGGAATACATGATTTCGAATCCTTTGTTAGAAGAATAAAACCTTCTTTACAGACACATCCACCAAAGTCACAAGATGTTGAGTTGGAAACAGGTATATTTTTATCAAGATTTTTGCATGTTGCCTGTGGTTTATCTAAACTGACACATTCCTTGTATACGAGATTATCTTTCTTATCACACGTAACCAGGGATTTCTTCATGTTTTCCTTTCTTCCTCATTCTTTAATTCACGGCAGTTCCATATTCCATTTTTGCATGTGCAATGTTCTTTCCCTCTTGCCTTTGCATTATATCTTACTTCGCCAGCCTAATTACATTGATACATTATAGTTTAAAAAAGTCAAAAATATTAGAGAATGAGTGTACGTACATTGACATTATCTCCCGTTAAGAAATGAGTACAGGGACACTGTGAGATTAGAACACAAATGTTTTGATCGTTCAAGACTTGTCCTTCAGGACATGCACAACCTTCCACACAAATATGATTGCTTTCACATGTTTTGTTTCGTCTTGTGACATCTGAGCACGTTCTATAACAGTCCTTGTGGCAGACTGAGAATTTCTGACCACTACTGCAGCTTATTGAGCAGGGTTTGACGGATTGTCTCCACGATTCTAAGTAGATTCCTTTTGAGGAACAAACTTGTGCATAATGACTAAGAATGGGACAAAGGCAATTAAATGCCTCATTTTGATCATTGCAATGACAGATATCTACCAGACAGTCTTTGTAAAACGCATCAGGATCGACAGCCCAATGACATTTTTCGAAAATACTTGTTTTGAGGAGTGCACAGTAATTTGAATATTCCTTCTTTTTCTCGCTGGATAAACTGCATGAAGTCAGTCTTGAGAGGCTATCAGGTTTTGTGGAAGATTTTTGACAGGACTTTGTTTGCCAACTCAAGACAAATGCTTCATTGACAGACTCAATTTCTCCTTCGGGCGTTACAAAGTCATCCCTTTGAATCTTATTGTAGTTTCCACAAAGACCTTTTACCTGTCCAAATGCCGAAGGAGGAACATGTACATAGATTCGACTATGCCCATTCCATTTTATATTGAATCCGTTTGAAAAGGAGAGACCAATGAAAAGGGATGTGTCCTTTGTGATGAAAATTATATTTCCATTTGATGTTGTAAATGTGTAAGGTAATTCAGGAATAAAGGCTCCATTGAAGGATAGTTGAAAATTGTCATTTAATAAAATCTCTTGTCCAAAGGCCTTGATGGTTATAAAGGAAACGTGATAATTGTCTTGGAGGTAAGTAGAAGAGCTTGAAGATATACTCTGAGGATTTTTGCACGTATTGACTGAAACAGATATGTCCTCATCTTTAACTAATAAAAAAGATCCAAGCGACCGGAAAGAAAAATCTTTTCCATCAAATGTTGTGATGTGATTATGTCCATAGTAAGAACATGAGCGTCCACACAGTTTTTCGGAACAGAGCCAGTTTCCAGCTTCACATTGACTATATCAATTTTTTGTTTTAATCTATGTCAATGTATATTTATATGTACGTACCATTGATTACATTCCTGATAAATTGTCTTTCCCGAGGGGAATTCAATTCCATTGAAAGTACAAGGGCACTCTTTCCTCTGAATACATTGTCCATTATGCATAAACATTCCTTTTGGGCAATAACAACCTTCAATACAGTATTCATTATCGCTTGGAAAACCTGAGTAGGTTACAATGTTTGTAGGAGGAACTGTCGGCTTAAATTCTTCCTGCTTTATATTGGCTGCATCTTCGCACGATAAACTGTCTCCAGATCCACAAATTGAATACTCTAATCCAACATCACATTCAAATGCTTTAAAATAAATTTAAACTTGTTATGTATTCAAGTAAATTTTCTTAATGTTACTCACGACAAAAGTCTGGGGATCTCCATCCCTCCGAAAAGTCAATGCTTCCATAGTCTTGGCACCAAGAGACGAAAAGTTCGACAGACTGGCAGGCTCTATCTATATTTCCAGCACAATAGTCCCATCTGCATGTTTGATAAAACGAGTATCCATTAATTACATGATGACAACGCTCTAATTGAGGTGATGTCAATATCTTTCCACAAAATTGAATTGCCTTATCATTATTTTCAGCTGCGGTAGAACATGGATTGGCAATAAAACCACCTGAACCAAATCGAGGAGACATTCCATCCAGAGACCAACTATCAAAAAGTTCATCAACTTTTGTAGCAATATTTCCATCCTGTAGTTGAAAGTCTGTTAAAGGATTTCCATCAAAATTTCCACAGATACCACTCAGTGTTTTATTCCAGAGATTTTCATTGGCTTCAATAATGAATTGATCATTCGTGTTCCATTTAATTTTAATACCAATTCCAGGTATGTTGATAAAAACTATTTTGTCTCCTACATGCTCCAAAATCATTCCATTTATGACTCCTGGTATAGGATGTGTTTCGTTCCCTTGTCTTAATATTGGCTCATTTGTATTCCCTTTAAATAGATTAATTTCATATTTGATTGTAAGAAAATAACTTTTTATAATTATCTTACTGTTGAATGTCAAGACAAAAGGCTCTTCAATTGAACTTTTTTCAGTAAAGGATAGTTGATCATCTTCATTCATCCAGAGTTTGAATCCATTGACATTGTTGGTTTGCATCAAAATATGATTCGTTAAACGTAATGTGAAGGTTATCCCGTCAAATGTCCTTAAATGAGAACCACTCCAAATGATGCATGAAGACTTTTTTGGAGAGTTATATAATGACACTTGTGTGCTCCCTTTGGCGATTTCTTCTTCCAAAAATGACAAATCCCCATTTTCGATGGAGAAGTATCCGGTTATATTCTTACTTATTTCATGTTTTTCTCCAAGTAACTTAATTCGATTTAATTGGACATCAGACTGTAATAAATTTCCTGTATCAAAATCAGAGTCACTTTGTGCTGATCTGCGCACAATTCTTGGTAGAGACTCTGTTGTATACATAGACACATAAATTATTCAAAAGTAATAAATAAATATATGCATTTGTGCCTTACCTTCCCCGTGTGATTTGATATTGTATCCAAAAATGTTATTTGAATTCAATAATAGTAATATTAATATACTACGCGGTACACACATTAGCTGTTGTACCATTGTTGTTGAATATTTTGACTTTATTTTCATGCAAATAATAATTATAAACTGTTAACGTCCTCTTTTTCTAATAATATGAAATACTGTATAAACAAAGGAAGGAATATACCGAGCTGTTTGCTTTTGAAACAGCCAGCTAACACTGATTCAATTTTTTCGAATCCTGTCATATATAAACATTTCAAAGGTCTTATCAAGTTAAGTTCATTTTTTTGGGGAATTTTAAGTTTTTGCAATTAATTATCTCTGAATTGGTGTCATATATATTTGTAGGGGGAAAAAATATGTCAGTGGTTGTTCTCTCATAATATAACAATTTGGCTTTTTTTTTGCAAGGGTATCATCAGAAATAAGATTGAGTAATTTACTGAAGAGAACTGGAGCAAAATAAAGGCCTTAATTACTAAATACAATAAATACATTCTTAATCCTAATTAAAGAACGTATGTTAACATAAAAAAATATTGAACAAAAATCAAGAAGTTGGCGAAAATCACAATATATGTATATTTTAATTCACCTACCAATATATTGTTGTGTCCATCCTTGTTTAAGACTCTCAACTACATTCCTTTCAAGTTAAGTGCTAGATATTAATCCTGCAATTTATAGAGTTGGATGTTTCACACAACTTTATTTCTTCTTTTTTATTCAGGTCTAGTACTGATAGTCCGAAGGAATGAAGCTCCTAAGGACAGGTACCAAGGGCTTATAGGACCTGTCTTAAGACTGGACTCGACCAAATAAATAAGGACTGAGATAAAACTACACTTATAATTGGAGGAAAATATTTCAAAGACATATTTGAGCCAAAATAAGCTTTTTATTCAAATATTTGGAATAAGATCAGATACCAAATAATTTATGCTATAGTTTAGAATCTTTATTTTATTTCAGATACTTATATTGTCCCTGTCATACCCTTTTAAATCAAATCTATGAATTTATCATTCTTCTTTTATTCTAACGAGTCATTTTGACTACTTGGAGTGCAATTTCTAGCACTTTCAAATGTTTATACTAATTTGTTGATGGAAATATTCGATATTTTGTTGTAGAATACAAAAGTAATCAAACTTAATTTGGAGAAAATTCCTTATAAATAAGTTTTTGTGTTAATGGGACACATTTGTATCATTTATGATGTCATTTCATATAGAAATTTGCATGCCATGCAATGCCGACTTCAGATAATAAACTTTATATCTATTTTTAGTTATTTTTTCCCAAAAACTGATTTCATAAGGGTGAATGAACATAGATATTGACGAGTTTCGTACATGTTCTTTATCAAACGTTTCACGTCACTCTTTCTATGAAAGTAAATCAATTTTACCAAAATTGTTTCACACTAAAAAATGTTCCCTTTTCAATGAACATTTTAATATTGCATTGACTACCCAATAAAAAAATTACTCTAGTCTTCAATTTTTCAATTTGAGACTCACTCATAATATTTAAATGATTGCTCTTATGAGATTTTATAATACCTGTACTATTTGTACTAGATGCAGAGTAATAAGGCATGAGGATTGAATATTTCCTTTCCAAAGTTGCATTATGCAATTGATTAGAAATTTTGTATAACCATTTCTTTCTGAAACTGTGAAAAAAAAAAAAAATTTAATAATTGTTAGTTCTTTTAAAACATTTGATAAATTCTTTAATTCACAAGTTAAATATGTCATAATTTAAATACCAAGGTGCGGTTTTACAATTAAGATTTTTTTTAAACCAAGGTTTCTTGAGAACCCTTAGTCGTACAGCTATAAAAACCAGTTTATCAGATTCAACAGACAATTCAGCATAAGTTAGGTTTACAATGCGTTGAAAATGTCCTACGAGTACGACCGTTGTGTAGCGATCATTGTTACCTTCCGTGCAGCCCGTGCGCCCAAAGAGATCATCGACTTTCTCAAGTTGTCCTGTACCACCGTGTACAAAGCCGCAAAGGAGTTCAATGAGTCTGGAGGGATAGGAAGAAGGAAGATCGATCTACTTACAAAATTTACTTTCGGACAATTCGGAGATATTGCGATCTAAGAAAATGTGGCCCCCTAGCTTCCTGGAATGCAATTCTGAGGACTATTTCGTGTGGAGTGTCTGGAAAGGGAGTCCAACAAGCGTGCTGGCATTAATTTGGCTTCTCTGAGAGCCTCCATTATTGAGGCTGAGAACAATATGAATAAATATTACCTAATCAAGGCGTGCAGTAGGTTCTGCGCCAGGTTGGAGGCCGTGGTTAAGGCTGAGGGTGGTTGGATTGAATGATTAGGTTCATGGAGGGGCCCTACATTGTATATCAATAGATTTGTAAACATATCTACTACTTTAAGAAATAAAAAGGTTTATGTCCTGGTCTCCGGATTAGATTGAAATAAGTTGATTCGTTCATATGTTAAATATCAGTCATCATTTTTTGGCCTGCTATATGCCCAGATGTTAATAACTTATTTTGGTTCCATTGGAATTTTTTTTATCTTAAGTGTAAGCAAGGCAGTGAATAAGGCTTTGATGTTTAATGCATTTGGCAAGGGCATAGGAAGGTAGGAAAACTAGTCGCTTAATTTTGTTATCAATTTGTTGTAGTCCGAAATACTAGACCATTTGTTTATGAAACCTAATACTTCTTTTATATTTACAAAATAAATCACTGTTTAGATATACCTAATATTAATACATCCCTCAAATATTTATATTAAATGCACCAAAGTAAAAACTTTAAAATACAATTGTTTGTACACAGTGGCGGTTTAAAGGCTATATTCGGAATACCTCTGAAAAAATCATAGGACACCTTGTACTACGTAGTGCATAGTCGTTTATAGTCGTACTGCATAGAGAATGCATGTTGCAAATTGTCAAACAATACTTTGGACCTCTGCAGTGAATTTGAAATTGAATTCATCTTCCTCATGTTCTACTTCCCTAGGCATATGGTCATAAATATAGACAAACCGGTGAGTAAATTCAATGCTCGTTGAAATTCAATAAAGGTTTACAGAATCAATATCCTCTAGATTTTAATGATTTTATTAGTTTTATAAGCACATGATAGACTGATATTATTACACTTCACTGATTTATCAACTCAAGCCAGTAAACTATAAAGTTATAAATAGTACAAAGATAACTTTAAAAATTTCTAATCAGATGAGCACCTCTAAAACAAAACAAAAAAAAAACACAGATGTTACCAAGCTTCAACTATATTATTATATACAATTATATTAAATGTAGTGCGTCAACATCAAAAAAATCTCGTAAAAAATGAAGAATAGTAGAAAATCCCAATTTATTTTCTAAAGTTTAAGTATATTTACAGCCTAATAATTTAATAGATACATGAGTCAAACATAGGGTTTTTATTCCATGTTGTGAGAACAGTTAGGATAATTAAGAATGTTAGTTATAGTAGAAAACCTTTTTTTGATTAAGGAACTTTGATACCTCCAAAGGGTAAATAAGAATAATTTATTCATAACAATTGACGATAATTCGTCACAAAGTACAAAAGTAATCCACACTCAATTTTGAGAAAAATCATTCTAAATTGTTTTTGTGTTGATGGGCTCCATATTTCTCATATTATTATAAGATATTATAATTTATTCAATAAATGAGCAGAATTATAGTATTACACGTAACATCTATTGTGTGTCTCAGTCCTTATTTAGGACAAAAGACTACAATCCCGTCAGTTTAGTCTCAGGGCAGTCTAGTTCAGTCTTGCATATCAATCCTAAAACTTAAATGATGACGTCACTCAATATTATTTCTTCTTATTTTAATCCTTTTTAGTACTCAAAGTCCGAAGGATAGATGGTCTTAAGGACCAGGTCTAAGGTCAAATAAGACTCGTCCTGAGACTGGAGTGGACAGAATAAATAAGGAATTATACAAAACTATGAATACCGAGTGGTAAATTAAAATCTCAACACTTTCGATTTTAGATTTCAACAAGATATAATTTATTAATTAACTATATAATTTCAACAAAATTAACCCTATAAATAGACGTATGTCTGAGATCTCTTAATGTAGTGGCCCTAAATGGTAATGATGGTTTTCAGGTGGTGATGTGAGTACTCGCACCATCTACGGATGTATTCCACTGTTATAGTGTCTCAGTGCTGGCTGACAGTGGTTTTGAAGGCCTTGTTGTTTCGATGACGGACAGTGGATGCCTTCCCCCTCGATATACACCCAAAAGGTGTAGTTGAGTGGGTTAGCATCAGGTATGTAAAGGGGCCAAAAGTATCAAAAAATAGTTTAAAAGACTTATTTAAAAGTGTCTTACAACGGAAGAGATGTATTTTTTTTCATTGTGGGTGTCAAAAGTAATTTCTCAACCCTTACAAAGACTCATTTTTTTTATTGTTTTCTTGACAGTATGTTTTAAAATCCCCAATATTTCTTGCATGGCCACTCATGGACATGGAGTGGGTGGAATGGCCTGGGCTGTTTTCAGTCCTCTTTGGATTTTTTGACAGAGGCTTTCTTCCATTCCAACGTTTCAGACTTACTGATGGCGTAGATGGTCGTCCTGAAGACGCCCAACTGCTTGGAGTGCACGAATGGAATTTCCTACATCACGTTCATTTGTCATTTTCTCGACTTATACGTAAGCTAGAGAACTCAAATTTGTTTTGTTTTAAAACTAATTGCTTATGCTATAATATATCGAAACATGAACTAATTTAAATAACTCAACCTTCATTAAGTATTCAATTTGGCAAATGTTCAGATTTCATGTAAGTAATATAATAAAGAAAACTGAAATAGTGGTGACCTGGCTCCACTTTCTTATTTGGCCATGTGTAAATACTGCCGCTTGTATACTGCACAATTACAGAATTTGCCCTTTTCCACATTTTTAATATATTTAATTTGATTAGTTTTGATATGATCTTTAATCTTAATTTGTGCGCAAGTTTTGTTTTTTCTTTTGTAGTTGACAACCTAAGCAGCGTTTCTTGTCATTATTCTCTAATTTTTAAGGTGAGAAAATCATATTTTTCTACTTTTGAAAATCTATCAAAATTACAGATTTTTGACTGTTTTTTAAAGGACTTCCTCTTCTGAATGATGTTTCTAAAATACAGTAGAATTTTTATTTTCAATAAAATTAGATTTCAAATTTTTCAAACAACACTGAATTTTGACACTTTTTGTATGACGCAATAGATCCAACAATTGTAAGTCATAAATAAAATAATTAAAAATTTTCTTTCTATTGAATCTATGAAGTTCTTGAGCCCACAAAATTAATATATTCAAACTAACTAAAATTGAAAGTTAAAACATTTTTTTCCGAATTTGAAAAGCTTCTCTTATGAAATGATTTTTTTTTCGTAAAAATGAATCTCTAAGTCTTCAAATCTGCACATATACTCTTTTTTTGTTACTTAACCATTAAGTATAAAACTGCAAAAGTTATACCTAAAAAATTTGCAGAAGAAACTCTTTCAACTATTGTCCCAAGAATTAAAAAATTGATAAAGCACCCTCATATCGAAATTATTTTTTTAAATGAAAAATATATTTACGGGTCTCAACATTTCTATATTGTTTTCTTCTAATGTATCATATAAAATTAAAAAAAAAGTATGTCTAAAATGTATATGACGTTCCAATTGTGAGGGCCCCTGTTTTTGAACTTACTCATAAATAAATAAAAAATGTACATTATTTCTGTCAATTAATTCATTAATTATATGTTTGTAATCGAATCCATGAAGTTTTTGAGCCTACAATATCAATAAAATTAACATGAAGCTCTCGTATTTAAAGTGTCAATAGGGATAATTGAAAGAGCTAAGGCATAATAATTTAAGACAAAAAAAAAAAAAGAATGTTAATCATGTTTAAGATGTGAAAATTATGAAAAATCATATTTTTATTATTTCTCTCTATCTTATTAGTTCAAACGTATTTGAGAGCACTTATGTTATAATGTTAATCTCTAGAATTGTGTTAGTCCTTATTGGGGACTGCAGACTACAGTCCCGTCCATTTCAGTCTGGGTCTGGCCAGTTCAGTCCTCCATATCAACTATAAAAACTTATAAAGTTTTATATTTATTGACGTCACTCATCTTTATCTATTCGTAAGGAACGGTCCCAAAAACTAATAGGACCAGTCCTACGAATGGACTGGACCGAATAAATAAAACAGATGCCTCACTATTGACTATCTGTACACAGATATGACGTCTTTTAAAGTTATCAACATCTATTTTAATTTTGGATTTACAATCACGAATATTTAGACAATTTCAACATCTCTATTAACGTTATTTTTGTACTCTTATGAATCTCAATTTTAGAGTAACTTGATCGCAATTCATTGCAAATGTTTTTAGAGTATTATTCATGTTTTTTATTGTTGTTGTTTTTATTTCAAACAACATTTTATATCCATGATTTATCCCTTCTACTTGCATTGCAATAGGGAATTATATCAAATTAATGGTTCTAAAATAATTTACCAAAGGAATATTCCACTCCCTAAAATTCGAAAAATTGCCATTTGTGGAATGTTGTCTCTAGAATATTATATACAGGGTGATCCATAAGTCTTAGAACAACTTCAACAGCGAAAAAAGCGTTCAAATATTCATTTCAGAAACATATTTTTGCTCCCTTCCAATCAACGTGCAAATTACTTCAAAATGAGTAACAGTTCATTCCACATGGCCACCATTTGCGACATTTAAGGGTCTCAGACCCTTCAAAAGTACTTTACACGCTGTGCAGATGGTCTCCTCCGACAAGTTGTCCCATGCAGACAGTATGACGACCTTCAAGTTGTTGAACTGACCTCCCTCTCCGGAATTTACTATATGTAGAAGTTCATTACGTTGACTACCGATGAAGAAGGGGCCACATGTCCTTGCTCCAAAAGAGCTCAAAAGTGATGGGATACCACCATGGAACAGACTTTGCAGTGTTTGATGGTTCTGCGTCCTGTTAGTAGCACTTTTTTTCGGTTAATCTTCGACCTCGTTCTTTTGATGAATCTGGGTATAATCATGGATCTTGAACGACCACTCCTGGGTCTTTCATTAACACCCCCGGTGTTTTTTTGTAGAGCTTGATCTTGTAGTAGACCCATGACTTGGACACATTGAGGTCCTTCAGGACCTTGGTAATTCCCCTACGGCTCGTCTCTTCGAAATGAAGCTAAATAATGTCGCACATTGGGTTCATGATGTCGTCGTTAGAGGCTCAAAAGCACGTATGAGAAAAAGTTTGTTTAACAAAAAAAAACAAAAAAACACGATGGATTGTGTGAATCATGTTTAACAAATAAAATTAAAAATTTCTTACTGAAACATTGAGTTGAGATTGTCTTCCTAAGAGTTATGGGTCACCCTGTATATACAGTGATTCATTTACAAATCTGTTCCATCTATATATCGAAGTTGCCACTGTAAAAAGTATTTTGACATTAGGAGGGGTTCTTTATAGTTCTTGAGCAGTATTTTTAATAGGTCTCAGGACCTCAAGTTTTACTACACAAGCCACTGACCTGGAGTATAGACAACTCAACAAGTATAGATAAATTAAATATTGTTGAAGCAAAAATTTAAGTTGTGTTTTTGATCCATGAAAAAAGAGATGATATGGCTTTCCCAAAATTTGGACGTCCCGTCCTTAATCCCATGCACATCATAATCGAACGTAAAAGTCTTATTATATGTCCTTGCTATATGACGTTGTTATCAATCAATCTAAACCATCAAGGCTCCACTTATTACCACCACTAAAATATATCACAACCTTCTATTAAAAAAACAGAAAAATACACAATATCAG
This sequence comes from Lepeophtheirus salmonis, assembly GCF_016086655.4. Lineage (NCBI taxonomy): Eukaryota > Metazoa > Arthropoda > Copepoda > Siphonostomatoida > Caligidae > Lepeophtheirus > Lepeophtheirus salmonis. The sequence goes on along the minus strand of NW_027289180.1, from coordinate 27,426 downwards.
TTCCTAGCTTTTAGTCTTATCAATAAATTATTCATATTCAACCAACTCACGTTCAGAACTCAATAAAAAGAAACAATTCATACAAATTAACAGCTGACAACGAAATACAGTGTACATTGTTAGTCTAGTGAGGTAACTATGGTTCATAAGAATAATGCAAACTTGAATTATACCTAAACTAAGAATAGTTGTAAACCATTATATTACAAGAAAGATACTTAAAGTGGATTGCCTCATCCTTCATACATATAAAACTAATACGAAAATTGGTAATTTATTATTTATAAAAACTTTTCATTTTATAATTTTCAATGCTGAACAATTCTAACATACAATATAAAGAGCTTATGTAACTTAAAATTATTTTTGTTTGAAGGAGTAAAAATACAATTACATTTTCGAGCCACAAAAAAATACTACCGTTGAATTTCCTTTTCCCAAAACAAGAAAACTTTCATGTCATAGATTTTATTTATTTTGACACTGAGAGTTGTTGAGGGTTGCGGTCTTCTTAGAAATAAATTACTGGTCCATACATGATTGATAACTAATGATGAAAATCCAGTGTAAAATGAGTATGATAAACAAAAAAAACACACACACACAAAATCAACATGATAACCATAACAATTTGAAGAATGTTTTGGAGGAGAGAAAGAATAATGCTCATGACGTTTCATTAAATCAGCTACAATCAGCTGTGATAAGGGAGGAAGGAAAAAAGATATAAACAAGGACATTTGCTAGAATTACTGCGATGTTGATCCCCAATTCTACTCTGAGTCCAACAAGGACTTACAATTATGATTCTGCAACAAATCCTACGGGTTACGTTCCATCCTTTATGAGCACAGAGCCATGTTCAATTAGGTTTTGAATATAATTAAATATGTTTAGGAAAGGATGTTCACTACTTAGGAATTAAATAATAATGACAACTGCTAAGGAAAGGAAAATTCAAATTAACGGGCCAGAAAAAAATACACCGGATTTACATCAATATTGATCACACACCTTTAAGCTTAATTATATTAATTAATTGTTAGAGTGAAGAAATTTTTTATTTGTATTATCAAAAATGATGCTTGGTTCATGTGGCTCTAAAATTTGATTGGTTTTTTAACCAAAAAGAAAGACAAGACAAGACAAGATGTCGATGAAACTGATTAAAAGTCATATTGGAAGAATGGTTATCCCTTTATTTAAAACTGGTAAAGTGTTACTCGGCATTGCTCTGGCCATAGAGGGTAAGCAATGGTAAATATTATTAATTATTTTTGTTTAGACCCCTTCGGTGTGGACGAGTGTAATAATATATATATATATATATATCACAATTTATATTAAAAAAACTTTGTTATAAACTTCAAATAACATGTCACATATATGCATGAAAAATTGACAAATCAATATTTGGATAGAAAGTTGAAAAAAACCCTCTAATTTTGCCAAAAAAGAATTAAATAGCATTTCTTGGCACCCTAAATAGGATCCCGAACCTACTTAGATTTTTTTTCCTTAATGCAAAAGCTAAAAAGTTATGGAAAATAATGGCGTTAAAGAAATAACCCTCAATGACAGGGGCATTTTTGAAAATATTGCAAAAATCAAGTATAAAATGTTCTGGAAATTGAAAATATTTTTCATTATGTTAGAAATTAAAATTTATATCCTTAAATGCATCACCATTTTGTGGCATTTAAAAAAAAATGAAATTTGACCTTTGATACCAAAAAAAAAACAAAAAACAAATACATATAAATATGCAAACGAATTATCAGACAAATTTCTACAAACTTTATTTTCTCTACGAATCCAATATACTATTGGAAGTTTATTTTGTTGCACCTGAAAAAAATAAAAGTCAAATTATTACTGATTTTTTTTTTGTCCATAACTTTTTTGATTTTGAATAAATTTAGAAAAACGTTGCTATTCGTATAATTGTTTTTTTTAAACACAAGTCACTTTTTGATATAAAACTCAACCCCTATTTAGTATCTTCGAGATAACAAAAAAAAAAAAAAAAAAAAACTTTTGCGTTTTGTGTATAGAAAAATCCCTCTTCATATGCACCTTCGAAAATGAGCACCCCCGTCTTAATCTGACCAGGTGCAAACCAAGCACCCATGCAAAAGAACTTCCTTTACTAGCTGTCAGAGCTTCAGGTGTAAGATGTGTGCGTTCTGGAGTTGTCTTGATCAAACACGATTCATGTCGTACAAAGCTGGCAGATTTTGTTGAATCTCCAAGTTGAAACGGTTGAATTTTCCGTTGAATTAGAGGGCAGAATTAAGTGTTTGACCATAAGGGAGAAGCTCATAGTAGATAACCCCTGCCAATTCCACAAAACACACAAAAACATCTTCCTGGAAGACAATCCTGGCGAGCCACGGCGTACACCCTTCATTGGCTTTTGACCATGTTATATTTCGCTTTCACGCTGATATTTACATTGACTTAAGTAATCCATTTTTTTATTGGCAGTCACCCTACGCTTAACAAATGACGAGTTTTTCCCTTCAGATAGAAAAAATATAAAATATGGTGAATTTCTCCCTTTGAGACCTCCTTACTCGACGCACAATAATTTAAGACTGAACTAGCCAAGCGCTATTCTGTAAAAAAAGTGTTTGTAGTATACACCTACACCTTTACAACGCTCTATTGTATTATTCGATGTGACCAATACTGAACATGATATACTTTGTTTTTTTGTTTTTGTTTTGATAACGTAAAAAAAGAAATATGAAATTACTTTTTTCCCCAACCTAAATGATTGAAATAGTTGTCAGTAAATAATTCTTTAATCCAGCCAAGTTTGGAACAAGCAAAATAATCATATATATTCATCCTAAATATTTATTTATTCATGAAACTGTTAAAAGAAAAAGAAAAATATTTTGAATAAAATAATAGCAATGTAGCATATAAGAGACAATAAATCACATTATAATATTTCAAGGTTGGCGGAGTCTAATTATAAACATACCTACTTAATAATTACTTTCTCGCATAAAAGCAGTGTAAAGTATAATTGTTAAAACGTATTTATGTACATATTTTTGTATAATTGAAGTTTAATGTTACAAACTGTAAATTATGATTATTTAAAACAAAGCGTAATTAGTGAGGAGTGTAATTAAATCGAAGTTAGTCAACTAAATTTTCCCTTCTTGTTTGTTCAACTCTATCATTCATGTTTTTTTTTGCAAGACTAATGAAAGTTGTTGACATGTTTAGAGCGTTTAATTTTGATAAGTAGGACTTAATATTTAAAAAAAGAACTTGATACCATGAGTCAAATAAAAAACAGAGTAAATTAATTCCGAATATGATGCGCAGAAAAATAAAAGTAATTCACCGTCGTTTTTTTTACTTTTTTTTTGATAAGGGGTATTTTAAGTTATTTTAAATGACGGAAACGTCAAAGGGATCTTTTGAACAAAAGTAAATAAATTATGAATATCAAGGATATAAAAGTAGATCATAGCATACTACTAATTTGACGAATTAAGCTCTATTTTAATACTAGATTGCCGGTCAAGTACTCTGCAATGTCAATAATTAAACGTTTTGATATTTTTAGGCACTGATATTTATATATATATGACCTCTCGACATAAAATATACATATATTTATTTCCAAATTGAGTGTAGATTACATATGTATATAGCAATTTCTATCTTCAAACCATTTGTGTAAACCCTCTGTAAACGCCATAAATGGTAATTAGTTAAACTAGCGAATATGGATCGTCAAAGTTAAAGAATGATAAATTGATGCATTTTGTTTGAAATACCATAACGGGCCTATATAAGTCTATTGAATCAAATAAAGATTCTAAACTACAGCTAAAAAATTTGTGTATCTTAAATTATTCTGCAAATTTGAATAATAAGCCCATAATTTATGACTCAAATATTGTGCCATATCTATGGTATATATAAACTAAAAGAACATATATTAAATTTTTTTTTTAACTTTCTTATATATTGTTTAATGTATGAAGTATTTATTTATTATTTACTCCCAAATTATGACTATATCTCCCACTTTATTCAGTATTGGGATAGAAAAAAAACCTGCGTGATATCAGTCATATAATTTATATTTTAACTTGAAGATAACGCAGTGACATTAAATGAAATGGAAATGAGTACATTTTCAAAAATGAAAATACAAAAAAAGAAACCCAAAAGTAATGATTTTTATAGATGAGACTTAATCATAGTTTTTAAAATCCTACCTTTCACAATGAGGAAAAATCCAAAATACACAAGACGTAGGAGTTATTGACTACAAGTTTAATATTATTTCTCTAATAAACTGTACTAAAACAAATGAAATAAGATTGCAATTATGATTAAAAGAGTAAAGTCGAAAAATGTTAGTTTATATACAAAGTTAACCTTCTTTGCGTTTAAGTTATTTCTGCGGAGAAGTTTATTTATACTTGCCATTAAAAATTGAAATCCAATATTTCTTTCTCCTGTTTTATTAGTTATCGACCTTGGGTAATTGAGTATTTATACATAACATCGTCTCATTATACAACATATAGGTATATATGAGTAATTACTGATCAATAAAATATAAATATTTTCATTATAAATTTAGTAGGCATTTATTACATGTTTAATAAGCTTGTTTCACCAGACTCCTAATTAAATCAATCATATTCCATAAAAAAATATTTTTGTAATGAATGATTTCAGCATTGATGCCATGATTATTTATAAAATCATTCTTCTTTTTTCTTTAGAATTTGTAGGTTGACTAAAAACTTTTGATTCCAAATATGACCCTAACTTTTCTCTCTCTCCCTTTCTTTTCCTAGCGCTGCCACGCAAATATATGGCTTGTCTTAGTACTTCCATTCAAAAATGAGAATTATCTTATCTCAAATTGATAACAAGGTTTTTTAAGATGATTCTTTTTTCTTTTTTTTACTATCAAATCATGTACTTTTAAACTTTTTGAAGTAATTCTTGCTCAAGTTATGAGCCTCTAATAAAAAAGCACCTATTTTCAACTTTAAACAAAGATAATTTGAGTTATAAAGATGATTAAAACACTTTCAATATGCTTTTGGAATATTTTTAACATTAGGTTTTGAAATATTTTTCCATAATTGATCCTTATCCTTAATGGGAACAGGCCACCAACCCCCAACAAACTACCCACCGGCTTCTAACTTAAAACCACCTACCCAGCGTCCTTTAACTCCCAACCAACTACTTCCCCTCCAACTACCCCAATCCTTTAACCCCCCCCATCCTTCTCTATTTTTATTATTGAGCAGTACACTCTCTAAAGGATAGAGAGCCAAAGATAACAATGAATGTTATGGTTCTTTGGAGTAGTTGTTGAGCAATAAAACTTTCAATTTCGAATCTGAAAGTAATTATGAGTTCTATAAACTATCAACATATTAAAATTAAAATAAATAAAAATTTCTATTAAAATAAATACTTTGTCTGATAGTTTAAGCATAGGCATTATACATAAGACACAATCAATATTTATAAAAATGCCTAATCTAATTTTCCTAATCCCATGACAAAAAGTTGGTAAACCAACTGAGTTGTATTAGTTTATTTATGCGATAAATTTGGCTATTGATTATATTGAACCAGTATACCCATGATGTTATAATAAATGTCTGAGAAGGATTTTCGGATAACCCCCTTAAATTCGGTCAAATAGACTAATGTATTTCCAAAATAAATAGGTTAATTATATCTAATTTTTAATATATGTGTTTCAATATCACAAAAATCAAATAGAATAATCCAAAATCGTCTCAAGTAATATCAACGGCATATTTGTAATAGAAAGATTCAAAATTCTAACTTAGATGCAAACAATTATTATCTCATATTTGATGAGAAATATGCATTAATAATAATACGTATCACTAGTATTTACGTCTTTAAGTTAAATCAAGGACTCCTTGGTTAAATTAATAATTACGTTTGTATGGATGTGAAAAGATGGAATGTTTGGTCGTATAGTAACTATTTATTGTAATTGGGGGTAAAAAGTCAAAGTTGTATGAAAACGCTAAAATAACTGTAGGATCATATTTTAATGTCGCACTGGGACGCTATTACGTCGTGCCAGTGGTTTCAGTACTTTATAAGTGAGTCCAAAAGCTTCACTTCTCTCATTTTTTTATCTCTACTGCACCCTAGACAGTACCTCTTCAGGGCCGTTGGAATTGTCATCTCTGAGGGGAGTTTCGATCTCCCGGATGAGGAAATAATCGTTCAGGCTTAGGTCTGGGTTATGTAAGGCTACTTTATATTCTGGACGCCTCTACTTAACAGGAATTTTTATGTATGCCTCACGTTATTACCTTATAACAGAAAATGTATTTTGCTGTGAGCTGTTTCACTTACTTAATTCATGGCTACTTTGCAAATTATTATCTTTGATATATATAAACAAAGTAATAAATTTTACTATAGATATGATCCGTTTCGAAAAGGGGAGAAGTACAATTTCTTGTTAATTGGAAGTCGTAACTAGATATATATTGACCATTTAATTATTTTTGACTTATTTATATGATACAGAAATACTCATTTATTGCTAAACTTTTATTAAATATCACAAAACAATAAGCAGTTTTAATATTATGAAATATATATGTATACATTTTATTCATTTTAAAAATTATGGAGAAATAATATGACAATGATTTTCTTGGAGTACTTAAGTGATCAGTCTCAATTGGCATGATTGTCTCCTTTTGCTAACTACAAACTAATTTTTTTTTAGGTGAAAGGTTGCATGATACAATAAAGGAAACAGCGTGCACTCTATTTCTTTTGTTCTTCTCCAACAATTTGTGGGGTATCAAGATACTCAAGACTTATTTGTACTCTAAATAGTCTCTCGAAATCCAATAAACGTTTTTTTGGGATAGATACCACGTCTGCTGTAATTTGTCGAGTGGTATACAGTGGATTGTAGTCAATCAGGTTACGAACATAGGTTATGTTGTCGAGGCTACTTGTCTACTGGATACATCCTAGGCAACCCTGATTCCCTAAACCCTAAGCTTGAAATTAGTATCCTGCTTGGCTTTAGTCCAAATTTAAAAAAAGTTATATAATAGTTTTTTACACTTTTTATTCCAAATATAGCTCATCCAGAATGATGGCTTTAATACGGGGACAAAAAGAAGTAGAGCTGGCCTTGATTACATCTGAAGACAAGTTTCTCCACTTCTCCGTGATCATGGCATTGCCATTTGGGGGATAAGTCTTTTTCGTCTTGCCCTGCAAGACGTACCAAACAGCGAAGTCCAGGGGATTTACGTCCGGTAAGCACCTATTTTAGAAGTCTACCGGCAGATGTCATCCATGTTCTCCCTACAGAAAAACTGCACCTTCTTGGATATATGTCCCCGGATGCCGTCTTGTGGAGAACGTGCTCTTCAAAAATGACAAGACTTGGTACCTGAAGACCTTGTAGTAGATGTCTGTGCTTACTTTTTCGTTGGCTTTGAAGAACTAGGAAGGCATCTTGCTGCCGTCAGACCCAACGACGCTGAGGATCGCAACCTGAGCTGGATGTGGGTCCTGAAAGTTTCCTCGACCTAAGCTCTTCATTCAGCCGAAAAGCAATCATTTCTATTGTTCAGAGCAGCGTCTACTATGAAGATCTACACATGTCAGAGTTAAACTTGCGTGTGGAAGAGATTGCAAAATGCACACCCTCTGCCGTTTTGCCTGTTGCTCCTACATTTTTGATTGTATGAAAACAAAATAAACATCAAATTGTAGCTTTTTGTTAGCCCTTTTGAATGACGCCAAGTTCTAAATTGTTAGACTTTTAGAACAGAGGCTAGACGCCCTCGAATAGCATTCTAATTTTTGAGTCCTCCTCGTGTATTGTAAAGTATCTCAGCCTACCATTTGAAATAGTTGAGTAAAACTTTAAGTATTTTAAAACCACAACAATATTTACTATCATACTTAATTAATTCTTCCGATTCAAGTATAAATTTGGCTTTTTCAAATGATAGAATATAGATTTATGATGCCGTCAATGGTAGGTATATCAGGTGACGTAATTTATCAAAGATTTTTTTTTAATGGGATAGCTTTTTATTCTGTTCGAACTCGTCCTTAAAATATAGAACAGGACGTCCAAATTTTATGACCGATACTTCCCCAATCTTTACCCTGGACATGTTCTGTTTTTCCATCTTGTCTGGGACTTATACATCCGTAAATTTGTAAAATGTGCGGTTCTATTAAGGATCAAGAGCATGCTGAAATTCAAAATAAAGAAAGCTATAATAAATAAAGATTCAAATCTTAATAAAATTGTAGAAATAATTTTAATAACCCCCATCTTCTAATTTGATTATTATTCTCTTAAAAAAGAACAGATTCATTTGGAAATTTGTATGTGATATCTAAATTATTTTTGAATTTATTAAAATTAATGTTCTTTGAAAGTCCTGGAAAATTAATAAAAGGGTCATTGCAAAAGACAGTTGAACAATAAAATCTGGCACTTTTGATCTATTGAAATTAACATAAAAATGCCATTTCTATAGATCCATTCAAGAAAACAAAAAATGAGCGACAATCATTGAGAAAATAGCTTACTCAATGTAGCTTATGTTGGTTTAATAACAGACTCTTTTGGTTTGTGAACCGCTCACACGCACTTTAAATTAGAGCCTGATCTCAATACTTGCATTTCAGGAATATGGAATCGATCAGACACTTCTTGGTAGTGTAATGACCTCTGTAGACACAAGGTAGGACTGAACAAAATAGTACACCAGATTCAGGTGAGGGAAGCTAGCCCCTGATATCCTTGGTCTCCAATAGAGCATTCTTCTACTCCACAACCCTTTTTCTGACAATAGCTGTCATATTTGAAACTTCATCATTGCTAAAATTCAAATGCTTGTTCACAAAAAACCTAATAACAGCGCACCTGCGTTCTTCCATTATGGAAGTTTATAGTTTTGAAATCCTTTGTTGATGACTCAATGGCGGTGTTTTGTTTGCATGAAACGTTTGTATGCATATTTACCAAAAAATATTGTGCAATTTTGTCTACATATATGCAAAAAAATAATCATGAAAACTGAAAAGGCCGGATATCGCTGTATCCCGAGCAAACCAATTTGATGATGGTGTTCTTCCTTGTAAAAACTTGTTTTGAATTCAAAGTTGAGCAACTTGCTTAATATTAATGCTCAACGTCACACTTTAATTTGGAATAGCCAAATTAAATACTTAAATATAAATTCGTTCTTTATACTACCAATTACAAATTAACAGGCCATCTAAAAAAAAATCCACCGGATTTGGTTACTAACGTCATACGCTTAACTTTTCTACACTAGTTAGTATTTTTTGTAAGGGGTGTAGGCGGAGGGGTCCAGTGGGTAGTCGGCACTGGAGAGTAATGATGACTAGTTATGGATGGAAGACGTATATGAATGAGTTATGGTGTTTATGGATTAGAAATGACGTGGATGATAATCCATTCTCCAGTCTATCACTACTTGTTCAGCTCATATCGACTCATCCATCATGTTCTTCCGTTTTTCACAATTAAATCTATGCAAGTTTGCGCGGACTCCATTCTCCAGGGTCACTTACTCAAGTTGAACTTTGTATTGAATCCTACAACAATCATCATCATTCGACGTACGATCATGCTGAGACTCGTAAAAGATCCTTAAAACATATTCTTCATCCCTTTCTCATCCAATCACAAATGATCAAACTCTAATACGTATTTTCAGAGCATTTGGAAGGAATCACGAAATGCTATTGCTACGGTCCGTTGCAAAGAATAATTGACATTCATATATATTGCCTTTGTTCATCAAAAGGCTATGAAGAGGATTATATTGGAGTTATAGAACTAGATCAAGATAGGGTCATTCCTAATCCGTAAACGCCATAACTCATTCATATATGTCTTCCATCCATAACTAGTCATCACTCCTCTCCAGTGCCGACCGATTTCTAAACTGTATTTTCCTCCAAATTTGATACATCTATGCAATATAGAATGAATTTGAACATTATTGTAATTTTTTTTTACGTTTGTGTATAGCTATGGTAAAAGTCAAGGCCATCGAGGGGATTTAGTGAAAAATTCCAGTGGCTTTTGTGTCCAAAAAAATTAATATCAGCTGAATCCAACTACTCGGGAATTGATAAAGAGACAAAGTTCCCACATTGATGAGGGATAGTTAGTGATGTCACACGGTTAATGTTTCTACACTAGTTAGTTGTTTTTGTGTAGCGCTGTCGAGTACTTCACCTACAGCGCTACACAAAAACAACCAACTAGTGTAGAAACATTAACCGTGTGACATCACTAACTATCCCTCTTCAATGTGGGAATGAACCTTACAGGAAATGAAATTACTAGGAATGCAATTTCTAAGAATGATAAGACAGGGAATGAATTTACAGGGAACACGTTTACTGTGAATTAACCTGCCGGTCACGTTAAAACACATAATCATTTAACAGTTTCCAATAACTACTTATATGTAATAGAAGGACTGTGTAATCGGTAGATAAAATGCCCCACTCCGACTCAAGTATTTTGAAAATCACCGACTCTGACTCCAACACACCATATTTTAATAATATATTTTATAGAATATATAAGTACTACCAATGGTTTACCTGGTGTTGCTCGGATAAAGAAGGGAGAGGGGAAATCACATTGAAAATAGTCAAATTAATTGGGAAAATATTCAGAAAATACTTCTAAAAATATAATACACAATCATACTAATAATTATAATTTCATGCTACATCATTTTGGCCCATAGGCTGAACCCCATATATATTATTGTTATTTAAACCGTAGAACACGAATATGACCATTAAAACTTTTCATGGATATCGGTTTGGTCTTTAAAAAATTAAAAATCAATATTTGAGGGTATAACTTAGATTCAGTTCCATATTTGTACATGAAATAACGATATAAATGAAAATAGATGCAAATATAAATTTGTTCAAATGTTGCAGCAGTTGACAAATGAATTATTCATCACTTTATTGTGATAAAAAAGAATAAAAAATGGATAAAACTACCAAAAAATCGATTAAAATGAAAGACCTTTCTTAAATGCTATTATATTTTTTTTCTTCTCCTGTACTCTTTATCCGAGATGACGTTTTATATATCCATTTAAAAAAACAAAAAAAACTGCCTTAATAAATGTCGATTTTGATTTATTTTTAATCAATTTAGTGCTCAATATCTATTTAGAAATTTAAATATAATAATATGGTTAGGTTGCGTAAATATAAATTACAATAATATTCCGGAAAAAATGAATCACTAATGAGTTCAATTAATCAATTCTTTTGAATAAGAAGCATCTATAAACATTTTTAATCGCTGTAAATATAAATTGTTATTATTTATTTTAATAAAAATCATAACAAACGATTCATTTTTAGTATTATGGTAATCTAAATCACACAACCTACTAAGCTTATTAAATGTATATATAAATATTCAGTTATAAACTTCGAATAACATACAACATAAATAAATAAAAAAAGAAAATGTTATTAGAATACGAAGTCCAATTTTTAAAAATATACGTCAAAAAAAAAGCAAAAATCAAAACTTTTATAAAAATGAAAATAAAAAACAAATTTTTTAAAAAAAAGTTATTAATAGCATTTATTGGCATTTTATATTGGAATGCAAGCCTAACAATATTTTTTTCTTTTCATTTGAAGTTTTCTGCAAAAAAAAAAAACAAAGAAAATGTTATTAAGAATAATTTTTGGAAAAGTGACCCTCAATAACTGTTTCACGGGCACGTATAAAGGACACACACACGTTTTCTTTCATACATATACAGGTTATTGGGTATTGAGTATAGACATATAAATACAGATTTAATTCAGGGTATAGGTAGTTTTTAGTTGTAAATACTAAGTAATTGTGCCCGGTATAAAGAAAATATATATAATTAAAATATTTGATAAGATGAACAAAATATGAAATGGGTCAAAATCTATTGCTAATACATTGTTACAGTATCCATATACCACTCAGTTAATTATTTTTTCTCTTAAAATGATTTAGATTTAATTAGAAATAAGTAATAAAACCTGATTTTTTTTTCTGATAACGACACTAAAATTCAATCCATTTCTTCGCAATATAACCAAAACTTGAAGTTTCCACAAAAAATGACGTCATTTGTACTTTTGTATAGTTAGTTGCCACATCCTATTTCTAGGACATTTAAAAAAATTATATGAACCAGTTTTGCGACTATATAGAGGAGGACTTTTATCTAATCTTAATACTTTACCTTTTCGTAGGTACAAAAAGACATAAAAATGTGGAAATATATTCGTTTTTTAATACAACTGACTGCTATTTGTAACTTTGTAGCTTTAAAGACTGCATTAAAGTCATTTATGATAATTTTTAAACAATTTCTTTAGTTTGGGGACATACATCAATATTTAAATATTAAGCATATTTGTATAACAAATAAACCAAAAATATCATAATATGAATAATTGGTTATAATGTATACAGCATGAAATCATCATATGAAAAATAAAAACATGCAATAATTGTCACAATAATATATATACAGTCATTATTTTTCTAACAGAACCAAATATGACGCCTTGAATAAACCACTTTTAAGTGAATATTTTTTATGATACTCGGGAAGTCAAATTCTCTAAAGCAACCCTACATTCATATAGCTTGAACAGTTTGTAAAACAGGCTTATATAATTAATAGATACACAACTGAAAATAGGGAATCCTTCGAAGGCTCAACTCACTTGATTTAAATGTCAAGAAAAAAAGACCAAAGAGATAAGAAAAGAAAATAAAGGCAAATGGATAAGTATGAAAGTTAAGTTTTGAAATGTATCTTTTTTATCTACTAATTTTAACTTTGTTATAATTTGTCCAATCATTAATAAAAAAATCTAATCTGGCAGCTAAACTCCACATTTGCTATTGTTATATAAACAATAGAACACAAAAAGGACTATTAAAACTTTCCATCGCAGTAGGATAATGCTTAAAGCTTTTTAAAAAAAATAACATTTTGAGTATAATTTCGATTGAGAGCCATATTTTGAAATGAAATAACATTATAAATAAAAGTTTAAGGTATTAACAATGGTAAATTTTTCATTAAGTTAATCTGAATACGATTCCTACAGAATGTGTCTACTCTTAGAAAAATCCAGTAAAATGAAAAATCATACATGTAAGATTATATTTTTTTGAATTGTTTTATACTATAGCTTAAACTAAATAATCAGACTAATATTACAACTTGAAAAGATTTGCCACCAAAAAAAATTTCAATTTTGTTTGATTTTTTCAGTTTAACTTTTTATTTTCTTATAAATTTATTTATTAAATAAGCAATATCAGGGTCCGTTTAAATTATAAATTTAAAAAAAAGAAAAAAAAAAGAAAACATACAATTTTTTGTAGAAAATTTTTCACAAATCTACAAATATTCATGGAATTTTTTTTTTAAATCAAAGATTTAATTTAATTAAAGAAAAAAATTAAAGAAGACCACAGTTAGTCACAAAAAAATAAATTTTTTGAAAAGAAAATGTAAACATTTATATTTCATATATATACTTTAACAAAATATATATTCAATTTTTTGTAGAAAAATTACAAAAATCATTACTTATTTACAGAAAATAAATTTTTGGAAAAAAAATTGAAAATTAAATTAAATTTCTAATATTACTTAAAAAAAAATCAAATATTAAATATTCTAGCAAAAAAATTCATAGTTTGGACGGGATACAGCTCTACACACCCTGCGGAAACTCCTGATAGCATATACAAAATTAAAATGTCACTATTGGCTTTTTTTAGAAGGCCGACTTCAGGCAGTTGACGGACACAGAGGTTTCCTGCCTGCTCCTGGAGGAGAGTATCTGAGTTACTCCACAACCTTAAGCCGCATGAAGACAATGTAAATCATCGTCTTCCAAGTCTTAATCTGTTTCCAGATTTCTTTCTGGGCCAACCCTGCGCGGAACAGCACCGCAATTTCAATCCTCTTCTCGTACTGTGTGCTGATGTTGGCGACTAGGAAAATATTTTTCTTTGCAATCAACCTCTAATTATGTGCTCTACAATATTGCAAAATCGGAAGAAAGAACTAATCTTAACCTTTCAATATTTGATTTATAGAGACGAGTAAAAAATAAAATTTGGGGCGATAGTGATATACCAATACAATAAAAAAAAGGGAATATGTTCTGGAGGATCATTGTATAAAATAAATAAATCTTGCAGGTGTTTAGTTCAACTCCAATTTAAAAAAAAATACTTTACATACAATTATAAAAAAAAGATAATGCTACTTTTGATAAGTTTTAGCGACGAGCTAAATCATATTTTTTCTTTTAATTTCTTAAGCTGTTATTATTTTTGAGAAGAGAACATCTAAGTATTGAGCAAGAGTAACACCACTAACTTGTTAGGAAGTCATCTTCTATATTATTCAAGTAAAAAATTTGTATGCTTGTTGACGCATAATAACCTTGGACAACACCAATTACAACTAATTCATGCTTGAAAAAACGTTTACTCCTCTTCTGTACAGCATGTAAGAATCCATTTCAATAGTCTCTTGCTTATCAGAGTCGCCAACAAGTTATTTTACTTTTACATAGGACATTGAGTAACTAATTCGTTCTACTTGGCCTAATTCTCTAACGAAAAACAACCTAATATTGCAAAAAAAAAAAAAAAAAAAAATCAAACATGTTAACTAAACAATAAGAGACATGTCAAAGTAATTTAATACTTTCTAGCATAAGGTTTCTTCAATCGTTTTGCTATGTACTGGAATGAGTCATTGACTTTGAGGTTGGACACTTGTGATGTGTTCTACTATTATTTATACAAAAATATGTCAAATGAGTACTAAAACAATTTTTCTAAAGGTATCTATAATATAAAAATATACAAAGAGTAAAAATTGTACCTTTGGGTCGATTATTAATCATTTTAGAAGCAATGACTGTGACGATTAATAGCGAACAATAAAATATAACTCTAACGACTAGTGTTAGATTATTCCGGAAATATATTTCCGAATGAGTCATTCCCCTTTCCCCTTTCAGTCCTTCTTTTTAGTTAGTAATCTTCTTCATCCTTCAACGGTCCGGCGGACCGATAAGGACTTTTCCTAGATTCTTACAAATTTGATTAGGACCTAATCGATGGGACATTAGTATTTTAGAATGTTACAACAGTACTTATGACAAGTTTTTTTCATTTTATAATAATTATGTTTGGTGTTCCATTTTGGTACAGAGTTCACGGAATCTGAGAAATAATGGGGCGAATGGAAAAACAATTAGTGTAAATATATAATTCAAATGGAGAATAATCTTATTGGAGAAAAGTATAGTATGACAATTTGAACATGATGAGTAAACATCGATACTTATTTTGATGAAAATATCAGATAATTCTATATGTTGTACCCATCATTGGAGATGGAAGGGGACCTCCTGATTGGAAGATGAAGTGAAGTAGTGAACTTTTGACTTTAACTCCGTCCTACAGACCACAATCTATTGAATTACTAGAGAGAAGGCATGGACAACAAAAGGCCATTAATTAGAGCACACGATGCTAAATGGAATGAAAATCTTCAATTATGCTTGTTACAAATAAGAAGCAATCAAATGGCTGATGGCAAAGGAGTTTATGCTGGCAAAAATGGTATATGAGAAAAATATACGAATCTCTGGCGAACCCTAGGGAGAATCTTGTATAGATTCAACAACAAATACAATTTGCAAAATTGTTCTAGCTATACTATATCCTTGAACTAATCATCAAGGGATTATTTAATTGGAAAGCTAAAGCTGTTAGTTAGCTCCGAATAACGGTCTGGCTAGATACAACTCAAGCTTCCGAGAGAAAAAATAATAGGCCCTCTAGAAATATTCCCTATCAACCGACTGAAAACAGTATTGAGCACATCTGAATTAAAATAATTGTTATTGTCTCTGTGTGTGTGTTTCTTTTTTTTTTAAATTTATAACTTTGTGCGGTTTTTGTTTATTGATGCTTGTTTTTTGAAAAGGAGGAAGTTTAGATAGGGGTTTGAGACAGGGCATGGCTTTATCTTGCTGAAACAACAATACCCTATGTACTTTGTTGTCAGCTGTCGATTCCCTCTTCTCCCTTGATACGTCATGGCTATTTCAAAATGTAATCTTTTTTATAAATACACGAAATAATAACTTATTCAGATACACATATACTCTGTTTCCAAAAGAATAGGAATACAAATTCTTGTTGATCCCGCGTAGAATAAATTATCATAATTACTCTTTTAATCAAATATTGTCCAGCAATATTATAATACAGTATCGAATAAAATACTTTGTAGATTTAAATAATATGTAATATATTTTAAAAATGCTGAAGAAATAGTATGATAGTGATAGTCTGTGAATAAATAGCGGTTGGTACGACTCACTTATTTGGTTAACTACCAGATGATTTTGGCCATATTTTCTGTATCGTTCTAGGAGATAGGTTGCGTGATACAATAACAACGTGATGAAAGGTGTCACAGCTGATTGGAAGAAGGACTTGAGGTAGTGAATAAAATAAAATAGAGAATAACTAATTATGTTGACCTTAATTTCATATACCATGTATCGGAAAGACCCGACTGGTCACCACAAACATATAAAAAAATATTCTCTAAATAATGTTTTTAAATAGGCAAAAAGAAAAATAGAACAGATTAGCTACTTCATCTAATTTTTTTTTTTTATTTTCCTTTCCCTTTTGACTTTCGAGGTTAAGAGTGGATAAAACAGCTAGTCGTGAACATAGACAAGTTGCTATTTGCGTCTTCAGTAACCAACAGACTTCCCAGTGACTATGTGTCCCTTACCCAGCTCAAAGCCTGACAAAAGCCCTGCCAAATTTACTAACAGATAGATGTACATATTACGGGAAATAAAATATTATTTTTTTACTCCAATCAGTGGAAGCACACATGTGTATAGTTAAACTTACCACAGGCACGTCTAACAAATAATATATACTGACAATATTTACCCTCTATATATGTTACAGAATTCGATTAAATGTCACATGACACACATATGACAATAGAAATGCATTATAGAACCAATCAACAGGTAGGATTTGGAGTTAGGATATGGATGACCGTTTTTAGCTTAACAAAACAGACTAATAGTTATAAAGGTGCAATGATTGTTGGTTCTTTGGGGTAAATCTCCATGGGTCGAATGCCACAGCTTCAACAGTTATGCATTATGTGGCGAAAAGTAGGGATCAACAAAAAATTGTATTCCTGTCCTTTTAGAAATGGAGCTTAAGAATAAAACAACTTTTACTTTGTTTATTTGATAAAAATAATGCACTATGAAATAACCATAATATATCAAGCAAGATGAGGCAATTGTTAAGTGACAACAAATTACATATTGTATTTTTGTGTAATCAGGTAACGCTGAGAATAGGAAGATAATTCAAAAACACTATACACAGTGCCAAAAAAATATTTAAACAAAAATATCTTCCAATGGTTAGAAAAGGTTTTAATATTGATTCTGGATTAAAAAATTAAGTATTTATCGTAGCGCCAGAAAATAGTGTTTTAGTGTGATAAAGGTAGGTTTCATTAGTATGACTAAATTATTACTTTTTTACTCAAAAGTGACTTATTTTTTATTTACATACAAATAGACTTTGTTTTCATATTAACAATAATACCCACCGACTGTTGTTCTAACCCCTTATGAGTTTGCATTATTTGAGGAAAGACAACCTGAATATTTTCATTTATTCTCATAAAAGAGCAACGTTGTTTCAAAAAGTGTTTCTTTATTTCTTGGTAATCACTTAAAGGGGTTTACTTAGATATGGTATTCCTTCCCCGCTTATACAGTTCCACTTGGACATGAATATTTGTGTAGTCGTGCCCACTCAATTGGGCGCACTATTTTTGACGTACATCTTTTGAGCGGGCCTCTTTTCACAGCAGATCATTTCAGTTTGCGTCTATTTGGCGTGGTATCATTTTGGCGTATCATATATACATTATTTGATCAAAAGTAAAGGAGGGTATCGTCACTAAATAGTCGAATAACTACAATAAATATCAAAAAATTAAAACTAAGCAGTATGCACTTTTAATTTCTATTTTTGATGGGATATGGTATCCATTTTGCTAGCTTTGTGTAAACAGTATGACTGCTCTAAGCCTTGAAATAAACTCTCATAGTACGTCGGAGGAGTCTCACATCTCAAGCAACGCAATGATGACAAACGGGGGATTATCTCTTAGTGGTTTTAATGAAGAGGTTAGGAACTACTTATTACAAACCAACTTGTTGGAAAATCGGAAAAACTCTTGCAATATACTTGTTTACTCTCCCTAACGCTAACAATGTTTTATCGGTTCGAGGGGAAGATTCTGTTCTAGTTATAATCTGGCGCGGAAAATTTCGATTACTGTTTGACAGTACTATGGATGCAAGCTGAGGATTTCGAAGAACAAGTCCTACTTAACATGAAAATAGTGCGAGTGGGAGTCCTATATTTTATTCTGTAATACTAAGGAAAAGGTTTTTTTTTTTTTATTTACAAAACCATCTTCAGCTAACATTTTCTGCGTTTTCAAAAATTTAGTATTTACAGTCTATATTAATAATTGAAAACTCATTTAAACAATTTTAAAATGTTTAGCTTAACATGGGAATCTGTTCGAAGAACGGATTATTCGGCAAGTTCTTAAAACACTTTGCATTATTTATATTTCAAGTTTTTTAAATAAATAAAAAATGTAGAGAAGAAGTTATATTAAAAATGAATCAGTTTATTTAGTTAAATGAGGGGATATGAAGCCAGTGTTGCAATGCCACACATGTTTTTATGATTCCTGGCCATTTTGATGTATCCTTGGTCTCCCCAAGAAGTACCCCATGAGTTTTTGACAAGCCAATAATCCAGTCCCGATGCCTTATCCGTACCATACCCAACAACCAAAACAGCAAGATCCACATTAGTAGAACTACAATAATTGTCTATGTAAATGCCTATCGATAAAATATTACAATCAATTAGCCTAAAATTTAAACAAATATGATCTAAACATAATTCACCTTTTTCATAAAATATAAAAGAAAGAGATGATGTATCAACGGCTGCAGAAATAGGACCGATTTGGGCAACCGCCAATTTTAATTGGTCTTCACTTCCAGGTTTAACGTCATTGAAAGAGCTAATTTGTCCTACTGCCATTGTTTTATTGTATTTACAATTGTCTTCTTCATCTAAATATGGATATTTTTTCTCTGTAGCTATACCTTTATTATCAATGAGATATTTGAAAGCATTATCCATCAATCCACCATTACATCCCTTATTTCCATACTGTGTGGAACAATCAATCAATTGTTGCTCACTGAAGGAAAGAAGCTTCTTGTTTTTGATGAAATATTGTCCCTCTACAGAGCCAGTCTGAAATTTAAAGATACACATATTCATAGATTCCAGATTTTTTGTTTAAATACATACAGTCGAAAATGCCCAACATGATCCACAATATGTACTTTTTTTGACTGCTGTAACTGCTCCATTTTTCGTCCAATTAACATAAGAAGGAACCGGCACGCTGTTGTCTAAAATAACAGTGTTCTCACCTGAAAAGAATCCTTGGGCCAATCCAGTATATCCTTGAAGAAATTCACTTTGAAGCTGTAAATGTAAATAAAATATTTTTTAATCAATGGAGAATGTGGTTTACTAAATCTCCAAATTGGTTCATTGCCAATGTATAAGTGTGAAGTCCATTTTGGGCTTCTGCATTATGCTTTTGGATTTTGATTCTGTTTTCTTCGAAAATTTTGAATCTTAGTTCTTCGATTTGGAAAGAGCCATATCTTTTTCCGTGAAGTTTCTTCCATAGAGTCCATTCACTGGAGAATTCTCCAACCACAACTCCAAGGGATACAAAAATAAAAAATAGTTTCATAGTTTTAGATGTACAGAACTCAGAATGGTTCATTAAATATACCTTTTATTGGCGTAAGTTATCTTATCGGTACGTCCGTATCTTTCTCAAGATATGAAAATATATTTGATTGATAAAAAGTAATCAAAATTAAACAGAAGATAAAATTATTTCACCTGGAAAATATTGTTGAAATGTATATTCATCTACTTGACATGTGGTCCATCACTACATAAGCATGTTAAAATAATTTTTGCAAGAATTGAATTGGTTTTTTTTCCTACGAATTATCTTTCCTTTTTATATACACACTTTTCAGTATTATCCCCTCGAGGCCTCACAACTTGTACATAAGTAGTAAAAATGCATTGTCACACTGAAATAATTAGAAACTGATGTATTTAATTTGGAAAGTCAAATTGTAGCTAATTTAAGTCTTATAAATCAATGGCTTTAATTTGTAGTAGACAATTTGTGTATATCAATTTATTCCAGAAATTTGAATATAAAACATACCCATATATATACCCATTTCCTTTTCATGATTTGATAAATCCTTCTGGTTAATAACAGATTTGAAATAAAAATATAATTATTTTTAGTAATACTTGTAGTATATGTAAAACCACCAAAGCTTTGATTAACAATTTTCATCCGATAGGAATTTTAAAATGTTCTAGTAAGAATTGATTCCTTGCTAAACTTTTGTTACTTTTCCATCAATCATAAAGAGAATAATTAAAATTGGGGATTTTTAAACATCATAACACAAAAAAAATCATTTTGTTACAATAAAAAAAAACTTGCTTACAAGATATTCGAGATCAATAAATTTGAGTTAATAAATAGTATGTGCATTTGTCGACTCTTAATCTTTGGTGTAAAAATGTAATATAGTAACATCGAGCAAATAAGAACATTACTTGTATAATAGTCTTAATCATAACCACATGGAAAGGTTTTGGAGCAAAACGCAAAGGTTTATCCGTCTTTGGCTTGCGTTCACAAAGGCCGGTGTTGCATCTCACCTCAAACGAAATTTGTAGAGAAGGACTTCTTGCGTGGAAGAATCTGACAACGCCGTTTATAGACGACATAAATTGTACAATATTCCTATACATAAGGATCTTAGACTCCTTAAAAATGTTTTTTTTTTCAACTTTCTTTCATATTTTTTTACCCAAAACCCAAGAAAAGGAAAGAAGTTGTTTTCAATATGCATTATATACCGGATGGTCTATTGAAATCTGAACACTTACTAATTCATCAATTCTGGAAGGTTAAGTGATTGAAATTAGTTCCTATTTTGCTATATTATAATTACAAAAAAAACTGTGCTCTCTAACTTACGTACAAATCGAGAAAATGAAACTTGAACTTTCTATTCGCGCAAAAAAGTTTAAAAGGCTAAACTGGACCTGGAAGAGTTACAAAAAAAAGACAGAATAACCCCCTCAAGTCCATGAGGGTCCATGCAAGAGATCTCTATACTTGATTGCAGTCTGTTCAGAGAGCTATCAAAAAGTTTATTAAAATAGCGTTGTGAGGGTAGAGAGACCACTTTTGACAGCAAAAATGAAGGAAACCAGTCCTTTCCGTTGCATGTCTCTTTTAAATGAATCTTTTGAGTTGTTTTGAACTCTTTTCTGGCACTTTGGCTCCCATCAACCCTGATACCAAACACCTTCACTAAATCTTTTCGATGCATGTCGAGGGGAAGGCTTGCAGTGTCCATCATCCAGGCACTGAGATCTTCAAAGCCACCGTCAGACAGTACTGAGACACCATGAGAGATGATTACATCTGAATCGGCTGCAAGGCCATCCACTGCCACCCGGAAGCCATCATTGCCACTACATCTATAGTGTCTACATCAATGATTAAAAGAGCTAAGAAGTATATTTATTTATAGTATTTATTTTGTTGAAATTATATAGTTAAATAATAATTTATATCTTGTTGAAGTTAAAAATTCAAAAGTATATATATTTTAATGGACCGCTCGGTATTAATATTAATAAAGCAAGAGCTATCTGTTTGTATGTAATCCATACAGTCAGTTTTGAAGAAATAACAATCCAATCCAGTTTGTACGTCGTACTAAAAACGAAAAAAGTTTATGTATTTGACTAGTGCAGAAGTGTTGTTATTTGTTCTTTCGTGATTATCATTGTGCAGGGTTTAAAGACTTTTTTTTGTCAAAAAAATACATCAGTGTGTTCGTTAGACTTATCTTTTATCTTGCTTATTGATATTATTCTTACAAATCTTACTTATTCCGTCGAAAACCTTATTTGTTTTTATCACAGAGCATGTAAAGGGATTTATTCCTTTTTTTTTTTTTAACCTAGTCTACAATAATACCTGTTTATAATCCCGGGAGTTCTTCCTCAGTGTTGTAATTCACCTTTAAATTGTTCTTTTTCTTTTTGTCTATTTTTGACGTCCGGCGAAAGGAAAAAAGGGAGATCCAACTGGGCTCTCCTTTTGAGAACCTTATCCAATGTAAATAGATTAACATTTAGACTCCGTTGCTTCCAAGAACTCGTTTTTTCTTCAAGTTAATAGTACCTATCCTATTAAAAAGAATAAGGATACAGTTACCTTGGAATCTTCATCAATAATTTCTGACCTCTATATGGGAACGTCCAATACACCAAAATCAATGTCATATAGGAGAGTTGAGAACTCGAATTTAAACAGAGATTCCATCCTTTTGTTTATATATGTGTCGGATGGCACCGTCAATTACTTGATGGGTTCAAAAAATTAATGTTTATTTTCACAAAAATTGACAAACTATGAGTAAAAGTCAAATGCATCTTGGAAATCTTGCTTTAATTGCTACGGATATTTTACAAAAATATCCCAAACGAGGTTGACAGTATTAATTGGGATAGACCTCATAGCCCTCTTACAATAACTCAAAATAAAATTCATTGGGAGAGAATCATGTGTCTTGCAATTGAAGTTGACTTGAAAGATGATGACAATAATTCTTTCAAAGCTTTCATAGATTGTCGTAAATTCATGCTAGCTGGAGATGGCGATCGCGTGTTGGATTTGACTTTAAAATTTGATCATGAATACATTTGTAAGAAAGCATTAAAATATCTGCTCGAATCTTGCAACAAAGTCAACTCCTTTCGTATAGGGAACACTTCTTTAATTTCAAAAATCTCTTTTAAAAAAATTGCTATTTTTAAATATACAAGTTATCAAAATTAGGACACAAAGGGTTACCATATATCCTAGAAATATGCCTTCACTGATTCCATAAGGAGATGAAATTGAAACAATTCAGTTTATTAGCCCATTTGGACAGTGCGAAAACTGTTTTATGTTTGGTCACTTTATGTCTTTCTGTTGTGAAAAATCTAAATCGGTTAATTTTTACAAGTCTTGGAGATCTTTAGGGTTAAGAAAAGACATAGCGCAGAAAAAGTACATTCTCTAAAGAACAGGGGCTGTTTCAAATGGGGGAAAAAATGAAAGACGAGTAGAAGATTGTAAAGCACAAGAACCTAACGGGGCTGAGTTGATGGATTCAAATCAAGCATTAACTATTTATTCAGAGAGCAATCAAATTTTATAAAAGTATAAAGAGATGAACAAGTCCAAAAATGTATCTGACCAATCAACTCCTGCACATAATTAAATCAGTCTGTTTTTATCGTATTTAGATATTATTTTTAAATAAGATAATGCGCTCAAACACAAGTCGAACTAAATTTACTATATAATTATTTTGCTCAACCAATGTGTTGCGTAAATAAGCAAGTATTTGATAAAACTAATTCTAGCTTAGGAACTAATTGAATAATTTCTTTCAAAAAATGAAGAGGAAGAGGTATACTATTCCTACATTCACTAATGAAAACATGCTGTCTTTCCAGCCTGGGATTTTATGCCTACGTTAAATCAAGGAATCTCTTTGTGTAGTTGTTCATGAAGTTTTTAACTTTCTTTCTGGCTTTATGTTATCCAGAGGGGTATTAACATTTATTTGAAGAAAAATTGAGAATCCTGAATTTCTAAAAGATTACATAGGTTCATATGTGTGGCATAAAGTTTTAATTTTTTTTTTCTAATTAATGCTTATGATCCCAATCAAAAGTTATTGCAGTTTTTTCAAGGAATTATAAACGACCAAGGAAAAGATATAACCCCACTCTTGTTCATGGGACATATCAATGTCGATCTTGATACATCAAGATACTATGCAAATAAACATATTCTGCAAAAGTTATTCTTAAAACTTGATTTGGTGGATATAATAAGGATTCACAACTCTAACAGTCGTTTTTCTTGGAGAAGGGGAGAACAACCTTCTAGGACTGATTTACCACTTGTATCTCCAAAACTATATTCTGAAAATAGAACAGAGTCCATACTGATCCAGCCTCAGATCATATGAGTATTGATCTTGAATAATGTAATATCGAGTAAAGATTATAAGATACTAAAATGGGCTTTGGAGGAAGATGAATTTAAAGAACTTTTTCGTTATAGACTCGGGAGTCAATATTCATTGTTGCTAAACAAATAGAACCAATATTGAATATGAAAATAGCTTCCCATCAAAAGGGTTTTCTTAAGCATAGAAAATATTGGATGTTTCAAGAAATATGCCTTTAAATGACTTAGTAGAAGGACTTGTTCTCTTCCGATCGATTCTTCCAAAATTTATAATTGATCTTTCATCTAAAGCTGAAAAAAGTTGTCTCTGATTCACCTGTTTATGAGTTAGTAATGTCGGGTTTTAATATCTCTAATTGTTTTTGAATCACTTCCTCCTATATGGGCTGCAGAACAGATGGTAGTTTGGAATGGTCAGCCTAAGTATGACTCAAGTACGGCAGTGGATATAATTAGTAATAATAGCAGGAAAAAGTATTATTTTAAAAACTCCCAAATAGATTTAATTATTTTTATGATCATTTTTATTTATCTCCTCCAAAACATTCTACAAATTGTAAGGGTTACTATGTTTCATTTTTTAACATGCTCATTGTACACAGGAATTTTATCAATATATTTACATTATTATATCAATTCATAATCATATCCCCTCAATAATGATAAAAGTGTAGAAAAAAATAATATGTTAGTATGACTGATGAGTACTTAGACTTAACCCTTTACCACCTGAATTTTATCTAATGAATTAAAAAGAAAAATGATTATTTGCATCATCTTTTATAGGCAGCTGGATATATATTATTAAATGACAATATTAATATAATCATCATTAGCATAATGATTAATTGTTTTATGTGTTTACTTGCTGAATTCAAGTGTTTGTTTCGATATCAGCCATATAAATTTAAATAATTTACCAAATTGTAGTGTTTATGTACAGGTCATTGTAGTTCAACAATAAATTCTTACACTTTAAGAAACTTTATCAATAGAGTAAAGAGGAATGTGCTTTATTGTATTAAATACTTATTATAATTTATAGAAAACATAAATAAAAATTCACCTATATGTTATCTAAATTTTTATTGTGGTTTTGTAGAATAATACGTTATCTTAAATTTAAATAAGGAATATTTTTTAACATTTATTTTTTGGGAAATATATGAATACCTAGAAAAAAAATATTAAATAGTTGATTAACAAAAGTTACAGCTCATACATAAACTACAAAGATATTTAAATAATTATCCGTAGTTATAGACAAATAATAATAATTATTTTTAATTACAAAAGTTACTATTATCATGATTGTGAACATATATGCAATTGAGGAGTAAATAACACAAATATGGTTAGTGCCAGCTTTATGAAACTTTATAAATGATGGATTTTACCTTAAATATCTTACAATATTTAACTGTACGGAGTCATAAAAACCTTGGAATATTTATACCCCATCATGGATAGATCTAAAAATTTAAATTTAAGAAATGTTGAGCTGCAATGCTCACAATTTTTTTCTTTTAGACTAAAGACATCGTATAAAATTTTAAAACAGTTTTACAAAATGTTTAGAGGTAGCTCCTTATAATGGACAACAAAACCTTTATATATCTTATAATATCTTTGTTCAACATCAGGAATGTCATGTGTATTAAGTCCATTTTTATTTATATGATAAAATAAATATCAAGATTAGTTATCCTTTTCTAAATAAATCATTTACCATTTTCTACAATCACTCCCATAAAATCAAGAAATACTGTTATCTAAACAAATTATCATCTTCAGACCTTATACTGTGACATACAATAAACACTTTAACAAAAGGTACAATGTTTGAACCAACAGCATGACATATTCGTTGTATCAATTTAAACTTTAATATACATACATAAGTAAATATCAATATCTTCAACAATCGTCTTACCACAAGGATGCTAAAGAAGAACGAAGACCAACTTATTTTCTATATTCGACGACATAAAACTAATGGATGAACCAAAATGTCTAATAATTTCTATAGCCATGAAAAAAATATTTACTCCGACCATTCTAAGGTTACTCTAATATTGAATAAAAGATAGTCCATAACCTAATGCATCATTGATAAATATATATTTATATATATAAACTACACCTAAATAAATTATTCCAATATCAAATCCTTTACATTCTGATTGTAATAAAGATTATCTTCACGATAGTTTTCTTGGATGCAGTCATGTGTTTGATTCACTTTCAAATACGGAAATTTAAGCAATTTCCCAAATTTTATTACTTAATGATCCAATGATTCAGTCAATTCATACAGGAATAAATGTAAAATATATTTAAATAATTTTTGTAATTATGTATGTATAAAACTAGCTGTGTTCAGAGATTTTTTCTCGGTTTTAAATATAATAAGGTATTATTGATTTACTTATTGATCAAAATTTGACTATTAAGAATTTTTGGATCAAGTAAATGTCAGAAAAAGGTCACCTTCTTTTTAATGAGTATTTCTTAATACTCAATTACAAATTATGGATATAAATGCATTTAGATTATAAAGTATTTCTATTCTAAAAAGATCAGAAACAGGTCAAATTTATTCTAACCTAACCTGATATTTCTGTTTAGAGTAATAGTCTAGCAATTGGTAAGAATTTTGGTCACTCAAAATGTAAAATTTATATCACTTCTTTTAACTATCATCAGATGGACATCAAGCAAAAATGCAAGCTATGAAAAAAAAACTTTATTGAAGATACTGTGACATATTTTCGACAGCAAATTTATTTAATTAAATTTCTTGTATTTATTTCGACCAGCGGCGATTAATAAAGCTTAGAAAGGACGACTTATTTTATAAAATATAAAAATTATCATTTTTAATCAAATTGATGCATTTATAATACAAATATTAAAATATAAAAGACAAAAACACAAATAAGTTAAT